>NC_054497.1:14757843-15057843 GCF_017639515.1 Carcharodon carcharias
ACGTGAGAAAGATGGACGATAAACACATTGTGTTCAGATTGACCTCTGCCTTCCCCCAGCCTTTCTTACATTGGATATTTTTTGTTCGAGAGGAAATTGTTAATTGATTAATGCTCCACTTGCATATCTCTCCTGCCTCCGAGTCTGAAGGCTGTGGGTTTTGAGACTTGAGCATAAAATCTAGACATACTGCCAGTGCCCACTGAGGGAGTGCTGCACTACCAGAGGTGCTGTCTTTCAGATGAGACGTTAAACCGAGACCCCGTCAGCCCTCTCAGGTGGATGTAAGCGATCCCGTGGCCACTATATCAAAGAAGAGCAGGGGAGTTCTCCCCACTGTCCTGGCCAATGCTTATCCCTCCATCAACGTCACAAAATCAGATGATCTGGTCATTATCACATTGCTGTTTGTGGGATCTTGCTGTGCACAAATTGGCTGCCATGTTTTCTACATTGCAACATTGACCACACTTCAAAAAGTACTTCATTGGCGGTAAGGAGGATTGGGACATCCTGAGGTACAATAGAAATGAAAATTCATTTGTTACATAAGCAGCCTGGGAATTGGCCACTCCCTTGGCAGCAGTTACCTCGGACAGTCAGGGGTATGTAAGGAATGAGTTGGGCTGGGGACTATTGAGCGGAATTTGCTCGGCCCTCTCAGGAGTGTAAGCTGACCCGGTGTGACGATGTACCTGTCTGGGATATCTGACAGGCATAAACTTTCCCATTGTCTCTGTACCGCTCACCACATACATCCCATCCCCGTCCCTGGTCTGGAGATTTGGAGTTAGAGGGGGAATTACGGGCATGAGCCATCCCCAGTCTGTTACCATTTGTCCGATCCCAAACTCTCCAGCCACCAGAGAGCACACTGCACTAGCCACTAACTTATTGCAAACTCTGTGTGTAGCATTCTGTGTATAGAATTAATGGTGTATAACATGGAGCCCTGTGTCTTTATATATTGTTGCTGCTGTGTGTTCCACACAATGCAGCCTGTGTTTGTGGTATGTCGAGCAGATATTAAATATTTATCTGTAAAATTGTGATTCTCAATAAAATGTTTCAAGTAGATAAGATGTCTTCCTGTTTATTCCATCCACCACACCCTTCTTTTTCTCTCTCTCTCTCTCTCTCACAATGGTGTCATTTCCAAAGTGGGAGGGTATTCCAGAGCTTAGGGCTCCAGGTAGGTGAAGACATGGCCACCAATGGTAGAGCGGTGGAAATTGGGGGATGTTCAAGAGGCCACAATTGGAGGGGCTGGAGGAGGTTACAGAGATAGGGAGGGTTGTAGGGGCTGGAGGAGGTTACAGAGATAGGGAGGATTGTAGGGGCTGGAGGAGGTTACAGCGATAGGGAGGGTTATAGGGGCTGGAGGAGGTTATAGTGATAGGGAGGGTTGTAAGGGCTGGAGAAGGTTACAGAGATAGGGAGGGCTGTAGGGGCTGGAGGAGGTTACAGAGATAGGGAGTGTTGAAGGGGCTGGAGGAGGTTACAGAGATAGGGAGTGTTGAAGGGGCTGGAGGAGGTTACAGAGATGGGGAGGGTTGTAGGGGCTGGAGGAGTTGCAGAGATAGGGAGGGTTGTAGGGGCTGGAGGAGGTTACAGAGATGGGGAGTGTTGTAGGGGCTGGAAGAGGTTACACAGATAGGGTTGTAGGGGCTGGAGGAGGTTATAGAGATGGGGAGGGTTGTAGGGCCTGGAGGAGGTTACAGAGATAGGGAGGGTTGTAGGGGCTGGAGGAGGTTACAGAGATGGGGAGGGTTGTAGGGGCTGGAGGAGGTTACAGAGATAGGTTTGTAGGGGCTGGAGGAGGTTATAGAGATGGGGAGGGTTGTAGGGCCTGGAGGAGGTTACAGAGATAGGGAGGGGTGAGTTTATGGTCAGATTTGACAAGAAGGAATAGAATTTTTGAAATTTCCAATCAAACCTGGACCAGGAGTGAACGTAGGTCAGGGAGCATAGGGGTGATGGGTGAATAGGACTCAGTGCGAGTTTGACACAGGCAGCAGAGATTTGGATGAGCTTTGATGCTTGTGGAAGCTAGGAGCCCAGCTCGGAGAAGACTGGAATAGTTGAGTTTGGAGTTAACTGGCAGCAGGGTTTCTGCAGCCGATGAACTGAGGCAGGAGCAGAGACGAAAGCCAGCAGACTTAATGATGCTCATACGTTTCCCTGAATATATTCCCATTCTGGTGTGTCATGGGATGTCCCAAGAAATTGATTTTTAAAAAGAAATCTGCAACTGTGTGGCTATCTCGATGGTTTTTGATGCATTAACTTTGTCCATTTGGTTAGACACTCATCAAGAACACAGCATCTCTATTTCCACTGGCACGGGGTGGGGAATGGGGGTGTTGGTAGCCAGAGGACACAGACTTAAGGTAATTAAAACAACTGGAATGTGGAGGGATGGAGGAATGACATAGGATTCACAGTACAGAAGCAGGTGAGTCGACCCAACCAGTCCGTGCAGGCATTAATGCTCCACTCCAACCTGCTCCCATCACCATTACCCTCTATTGTAACCATCTATTCCCTTCTCCCTCATATACTTTTCCAGCTCCCCCTTAAATGTATCTATACCATTTGCTGCAACCACTCCATTGTGGCACGTTCCACATTCTCACCACACTGGGTAAAGAAGCTTCTTCTGAATTCCTGATTTGATTTCTTAGTGACTATCTGATGTTTATGGCTGCTAGATCTGCTCTTTCCCACAAGATGATCAGCTTTTTTTTCCCCAGTGAGTTTTGTGACCTGGTACGCATTGCCCGAAAGGATGGTGAAATAGTAACTTTCAAAAGGGGATTCGATAAATATTCGAAGGACAAAATGTGCAGGATTCTGGAGAAAAGAGCAAGGACTCAATTAGCTGGAAAGCTTTTCAAAGAGCTATCACATACACAAAGGGGCTGAATGGCCATCTCCTTTGTTATACAACATTATATTACATTGTCTCCCAGTCAAACAAACTATTGATTTTTAAAATTCTCATCTTTGTTTCCAAATCCCTTCATGCTGTTGCCACCCCCTATCTCAGTGATCTCCAGCCCTTCGAGATCTTTGAGCTCCACCAATTCTGGCCTCTTGTGCAACCCCAATTTTAATTACACCACCACTGGCAGCCACGCTTCAGCTGCCTTGGTTCCTAAGTTCCGGAATTCCCTCCATAAACCTCTTCACCGCTCTTCTGTAAAGATGCTCCTTAAAATCTACCTCTGACCAAGCTTTTAGTTATCTTTCCTAACAGGTGGCTTGATGTCATTGTTTTATAATGCCCCTGTGAAGCACCTTGGAATGTTTTATTACGTAAAGGTGCTATATAAATAGAAGTTTTGGTTCTGTTCTGAGGCAGAAGCAAATAAACTAATTAAAGCAAAGTACTGCAGATGCTGGAAATCTAAAACAAAAACTGAAAGAGCTGGAAAAGCTCAGCAGGTCTAACAGCATCTGTGGAAAGAGAAACAGTTAACGTTTCGAGTCTGTATGACCACGAAGGGTCATACGGACTCGAAACGTTAACTCTATTTCTCTCTCCACAGAATGCTGCCAGACCTGCTGAACTTTTCCAGCATTTTATGTTTGTAACTGTAATTAAACGTCTCTCCACTGGAGGGGGTCAGAGGCCCACATCACTCAGCAAATGGGGAAATTGTGGCCAGGATTTTCCAGAGCTGCTGCGGGTGGGATCTGCTGTGGGTGAGGCACACCCCCCACTCTCAGCACCCCTCCCCGCCCCCTCAGAAGTCCATTGACTTGCAGTGGGACCGGATGATCCCAGCAACAGGCGGGTGCAGAAAATCCCGCCCTGTAATTCTGCCCCTTGATACTATCACTTATCTTGTGCCCACACACTCTTCCTTTCCTGCAACATTCCTGTCCATGTTACATTGTCCATTCGATATTGTTTGGAATTTCAACCGTGGTCCATTGAAATCCCGTCTTCACATTGAGGATATCCTCCATCGTGTTGTGTGGCGCTACCGCTGTGCTCAACGGGATGGATTTCAAACAAAAACAGAATTACCTGGAAAAACTCAGCAGGTCTGGCAGCATCGGCGGAGAAGAAAAGAGTTGACGTTTCAAGTCCTCATGACCCTTCGACAGAACTAGGTGAATCCCAAGAAGGGGTGAAATATAAGCTGGTTTGGGGGGGGGGGGGGGTGCGGTGGCGGTGGGGTTGGGTGGGGAGAGTGAAGTGGACGGGGGTGGTGTGGTTGTAGGGACAAACAAGCAGTGATAGAAGCAGATCATCAAAAGATGTCACAGACAAAAGAACAAAAGAACACAGAGGTGTCGAAGTTGGTGATATTATCTAAACGAATGTGCTAATTAAGAATGGATGGTAGGGCACTCAAGGTATAGCTCTAGTGGGGGTGGGGGGTGCATAAAAGATTTAAAAATATTTAAAAATAATGGAAATAGGTGGGAAAAAGAAAAGTCTATATAATTTATTGGAAAAAAACGAAAAGAAGGGGGAAGAAACAGAAAGGGAGTGGGGATGGAGGAGGGAGCTCAAGACCTAAAGTTGTTGAATTCAATATTCAGTCCGGAAGGCTGTAAAGTGCCTAGTCGGAAGATGAGGTGTTGTTCCTCCAGTTTGCGTTGGGCTTCACTGGAACAATGCAGCAAGCCAAGGACAGACATTTGGGCAAGAGAGCAGGGTGGAGTGTTGAAATGGCAAGCGACAGGGAGGTTTGGGTCATTCTTGCGGACAGACCGCAGGTGTTCTGCAAAGCGGTCACCCAGTTTACGTTTGGTCTCTCCAAAGTAGAGGAGACCACATTGGGAGCAACAAATGCAGTAGACTAAGTTGGGGGAAATGCAAGTGAAATGTTGCTTCACTTGAAAGGAGTGTTTGGGCCCTTGGACGGTGAGGAGAGAGGAAGTGAAGGGGCAGGTGTTACATCTTTTGCGTGGGCATGGGGTGGTGCCATAGGTGGGGGTTGGGGAGTAGGGGGTGATGGAGGAGTGGACCAGGGTGTCCTGGAGGGAACGATCCCTACAGAATGCCGACAGTGGGGTTGAAGGGAAGATGTGTTTGGTGGTGGCATCATGCTGGAGTTGGCGGAAATGGCGGAGGATGATCATTTCAATGCGGTGGCTGGTGGGGTGATAAGTGAGGACAAGGGGGACCCTATCATGTTTCCGGGAGGGAGGAGAAGGCTTGAGGGCGGATGTGCGGGAGATGGGCCGGACACGGTTGAGGGCTCTGTCAACGACCGTGGGTGGAAAACCTCGGTTATGGAAGAAGGAGGACATGTCAGAGGAACTGTTTTTGAAAGTGGCATCATCAGAACAGATGCAACGGAGGCGAAGGAACTGAGAGAATGGGATGGAGTCCTTACAGGAAGCGGGGTGTGAGGAGCTGTAGTCAAGGTAGCTGTGGGAGTCGGTAGGCTTGTAATGGATATTGGTGGACAGTCTATCACCAGAGATTGAGACAGCGAGGTCAAGGAAGGAAAGGGAAGTGTCAGAGATGGACCACATGAAAATGATGGAGGGTTGGAGATTGGAAGCAAAATTAATAAATTTTTCCAAGTCCCGACGAGAGCACGAAGCAGCACCGAAGTAATCATCGATGTACCGGAGAAAGAGTTGTGAAAGGGGGCCGGAGTAGGACTGGAATAAGGAATGTTCCACATACCCCATAAAGAGACAGGCATAGCTGGGGCCCATGCGGGTACCCATAGCTACACCTTTTATTTGGAGGAAGTGAGAGGAGTGAGAAACATGATAGGGTCCCCCTTGTCCTCACTTATCACCCCACCAGCCTCCGCATTCAAAGGATCATCCTCTGCCATTTCTGCCAACTCCAGCATGATGCCACCACCAAACACATCTTCCCTTCACCCCCCCTGTCGGCATTCCGTAGGGATCGTTCCCTCCGGGACACCCTGGTCCACTCCTCCATCACCCCTACTCCCCAACCCCCACCTATGGCACCACCCCATGCCCACGCAAAAGATGTAACACCTGCCCCTTCACTTCCTCTCTCCTCACCGTCCAAGGGCCCAAACACTCCTTTCAAGTGAAGCAACATTTCACTTGCATTTCCCCCAACTTAGTCTACTGCATTTGTTGCTCCCAATGTGGTCTCCTCTACTTTGGAGAGACCAAACGTAAACTGGGTGACCGCTTTGCAGAACACCTGCGGTCTGTCCGCAAGAATGACCCAAACCTCCCTGTCGCTTGCCATTTCAACACTCCACCCTGCTCTCTTGCCCAAATGTCTGTCCTTGGCTTGCTGCATTGTTCCAGTGAAGCCCAACGCAAACTGGAGGAACAACACCTCATCTTCCGACTAGGCACTTTACAGCCTTCCGGACTGAATATTGAATTCAACAACTTTAGGTCTTGAGCTCCCTCCTCCATCCCCACTCCCTTTCTGTTTCTTCCCCCTTCCTTTTGTTTTTTTCCAATAAATTATATAGATTTTTCTTTTTCCCACCTATTTCCATTATTTTTAAAAATTTTAAATCTTTTATGCTCCCCCCACCCCCACTAGAGCTATACCTTGAGTGCCCTACCATCCATTCTTAATTAGCACGTTCGTTTAGATAACATCACCAACTTCGACACCTAAGTGTTCTTTTGTTCTTTTGTCTGTGACATCTTTTGATGATCTGCTTCTATCACTGCTTTTGCCTACAACCACACCACCCCCCTCCACTTCTCTCCCCCCACCCAAACTCCCCCCCCCACCACCTTAAACCAGCTTATATTTCACCCCTTCCTGGAATTCACCTAGTTCTGTCGAAGGGTCATGAGGACTCGAAATCTGCCGATGCTGCCAGACCTGCTGAGTTTTTCCAGGTAATTCTGTTTTTGTTTTGGATTTCCAGCATCCGCAGTTTTTTGTTTTTTGGATTTCAACTAGGCCTTGCAACTCAAAATTGGGCATCTATGAGGTGCTGTGGGCCATCAGCAGCAGCAGAATTGTACTCGATCTGTAACCTCATGGCCCGGCCTATCCCCCCACTCTACCATTTCCATCAAGCCAGGGGATCAACCCTGGTTCAATGAAGAGTGCAGGGTGGGCAAGTCAGGAGCAGCAGCAGGCACACCTAAAAATGAGGTGTCAACCTGGTGAAGCTGTAACACAGGATCACTTGTGTGTCAAACAGCATAAGCAGCAAGTGATAGACAGGGCTAAGCAATTCCACAATTTTCAGTCCTGCCGCATCCAGTCGTGAATGGTGGTGAACAATTAAACAACTAACTGGAGCAGGAGGCTCCACAAATATCCCCATCCTCAATGATGGAGGAGCCCAGCACATCAGTGTAACAGATTAGGCTGGAGCATTTGCAACCATCTTCAGCCAGAAGTACTGAGTGGATGATCCACCTTGGCCTCCTCCAGAGGCCCCCAGTATCACAGATGTCAGCCTTCAGCCAACTCGATACATACAAACATACGAATTAGGAGCAGGAGTAGGCCGCTCAGCCCCTCGAACCTGCTCCACCATTCAATAAGATCATGGCTGATTTGATTGTAACCTCAACTCCACCTTCCTGCCTATCGCCGATGACCCTTCACCCCCTTGCTTATCAAGAGTCTATCTACCTCTGCCTTAAAAATGTTCAAAGACTCTGTTTCCTCTACATTTTGAGGAAGAGAGTTCCAAAGACTCGCTTCCCTCTGACAGAAAAAATTTCTCCTCATCCCTGTCTTAAGTGAGAGATCCCTTATTTTTAAACTGTGACCCCTCGTCCTAGATTCTCCCACAAGAGGAAACATCCTCTCCACATCCACCATACATCTCGGGATTTTAATAGTTTCAATCATGTCACCTTTTACTCTTCTAAATTCAGTGGATACAAGCCTAACCTGTCCAACCTTTCTTCATAAGACAACCTGCCCATTCCAGGTATTAGTCTGGTAAACCTTCACTGCTTCCAACGCATTTACATCCTTCCTTAATTAAGGAGATCAGTACAGTACACAGTACTCCAGATGTGGCCTCACCTCCCTAATTTTGTAATCAATTCCCCTCACAATAAATGATAACATTCTATTAGCTTTCCTGATTACCTGCTGTATCTGCATACTAACCTTTCATGCACTAGGACACCCAGATGCCTCTGAATCCCAGAGCTCTGCAATCTCTCACCATTTAGATAATATGCTTTTTTATTCTTCCTGCCAAGATGAACGATTTCACATTTGCCCACATTATACTCCATTTACCAGATCTTTGCCCACTCACTTAACCTATCTATATCACTTTGTAGCCTCTTTATGTCCTCTTCACAATTTACTTTCCTACCTATCTGTGTGTAATCAGTAAATTTAACAACCACTCCTTCAGTCCCTTCATCCAAATCACATATATAAATTGTAAAATGTTAAGTCCCCGGCACTGATCCCTGTGGCACACCACTCCTCACATTCTGCCAACCAGAAAAAGACCCATTTATGCCTACTCTCTGCTTCCTGTAGTCTGCCAATCTTCTATCCATGCCAATATGTTACCCCCTTACACCATGAGCTTTTATTTTCTGCAATAACCTTTGATGTGTCATCTTATTAAATGCCTTCCGGAAATCTAAGTACAGAACATCCACTGGTTCCCCTTTATCTACAGCTCATGTGACTCCTTCAAAGAACTCCAATAAATTGGTTAAACATGATTTCCCTTTCACAAAACTATGTTGATTCTGCCTGACTGCCTTGAATTTTTCTACGTGCTCTGCTAAAACATCTTTAATAATCGCTTCTAACATTTTCCTTGTGACACACATTAGGCTAACTAGCCTGTAGTTTCCTGCTTTCTGTCTCCCTCCCTTTTTGAATAAAAGAGTTACTTTTGCTATTTTCAAAACTAATAGAACCTTCCCTGAATCCAGGGAGTTTTGGAAAATTAAAACCAATGTATCAACTCTCTCACTGGCCATTTCTTATAAGACCCCAGGATGAAGTCCATCTGGTCCTGAGGATTTGTCAGCCCACAGCTCCAACAATTTGCTCAATACCACTTCCCTGGTGATTGTAATTTTCCTGAGTTCCTCCCTCCCTTCCATTTCCTGATTTACAGCTATTTCTGGATGTTACTTGCATCCTCTATAGAGAAGAGCAATGCAAAATACCTGTTCAATTAATCTGCTGGCTCTTTATTTTCCATTATTCCGTTATTTCCACATTTTCTATAGGGCCAATGCTCACTTTGTTAACTCTTTTCTTATTTAAATACCTATAGAAACTCTTACTATCCGTCTTTATATTACTAGCTAGCTTCCTGTCATAATCTAACTTTTCGCTTCTTATTAATCTTTTTGTCATTCTTTGCTGTTCTTGATATTCTGGTCAATCTTCTGACCTACCGTCCTTCTTTGTGTAATTATATACTTTTTCTTTAAGTTTGATACTGTCTTTTTTAGTTTTTTAGTTAACCACGGATGGTGGGTCCTGCCCTTGGAATTTTTCTTTCTCATCGGAATGTATATATTCTGTGTATTCTGAAATATCCTTTTAAATGTCTCCCACTGCATCTCTATTGATCTATCCCTTAACCTCATTTGCCAGTTTACTTTAGCTAGTTCTGCTTTCATGCCCTCATAATTGCCCTTATCTAACTTTAACATACTAGCCTTGGACCCACTTTTCTCTCCCTCAAATTGAATGTAAAACTCAATCACATTATGATGGCTGCTACCTACTTGTGCCTTCACTATGAGGCTGTCAATTAATCCTACCTCATTGCACAACACCAGGTCTAGTATAGCCCGCTCTCTGGTTGTCTCCATAACACGCTTTTCTAAGGAATTATCCTGAAAACATTCTATGAACTCCTGATCTAGGCTACCTTTGCCCATCTGATTTTTAACATCTGTTATGTACTCCATGTGATACCAAGAAATGGCTGAAGGCATTGGATAATGCAAAGGCTCTGGGCCCTGACAACATTCCAGCAACAGCACCGAAGTCTTGTGCCCCAGAACTTGCCGCGTACATAGCCGAGCTGTTCCAGTACAGCTGCAACACTGGCATCTACCCGGCAATGTAGAAAATGGCCCAGGTATGTCCTGTACACAAAAAGCAGGACAAATCCAACTCAGCCAATTACCACCCTTTCAGTCTACTCTCAATCATCAGTAAAGTGATGGAAGAGGTCACCGACAGTGCTTTCAAGTGGCACTTACTCAGAAATAACCTGCTCAATGATGCTCAATTTGGGTTGATGACCTTGTTACAGCCTTGTACAAACATGGACAATAGAGCTGAACTCCAGGGGTGAAGTGAGAGTGACTGCTCTTGACATCAAGACAGCATTTGACCGAGTGTGGCATCAAGGAGCCCTAGAAAAACTGGAGTCAATGGGAATCAGGAGGAAAGCTCTCTGCTGGTTGGAGCCATGCCTAGCACAAAGGAAGATGGTTGTGGTTGTTGGAGGTCAGTCATCTCAGCTCCAGGACACCACTGCAGGAGTTCCTCAGGGTAGTGTCCTTGGCCAAGCCATCTTCAGCTGCTTCATCAATGACCTTCCTTCCATCATAAGGTCAGAAGTGGGGATGTTCACTGATGATTGCACAATATTCAACAACATTCACGGCTCCTCAGATACTGAAGCAGTCCATGTCCAAATGCAGCAAGACCTGGACAATATCCAGTCTTGGGTTGACAAGTGGCAAGTAACATTCGCGCCACACAAATGCCAGGCAATGACCATCTCCAACAAGAGAGAATCTAAGCATCGTGGCCTGATGTTCAATGGCATTACCATTGCTGAATCCCCCACTATCAACATCCTGGGGGTTACCATTTACCAGAATCTGAACTAGACTAGCCATATAAATACTGTGGCTACAAGAGCAGGTCAGAGGCTAGGAATTCTGCCGTGAGTAACTCACCTCCAGACTCCCCAAAGCCTGTCCACCATCTACAAGGCAAAAGTTAGGAGTGTGATGGAATACTCCCCACTTGCCTGGACGAGTGCAGCTCCCACAACACTGAAGAAGCTTGACACCATCCAGGACAAAGCAGTCTTCTTGACTGTTTGCCCACAAACATTCACTCCCTCCACCACCAACACACAGTAGCAGCAGTGTGTACCATCCACAAGATGCACTGTAGGAACTCACCATGGCTTCTTAGACAGCACCTTCCAAACTCATGATCACTACCACCTAGAAGGACAAGGACAGCAGATCCATGGGAACACCACTGCCTGGAAGTTCCCCTCTACATCAGTTACCCTCCTGACTTGGAAATATATCGGCCGTTCCTTCACTGTCGCTGGGTGAAAATCCTGGAACTTCCACCCTAACAGCACTGTGGGTGTACCTAAACCACAAGAAGGCAGCTCACCACCACCTTCTCAAGGGCAACTAGCAATGGGCAATGAACCTTGGCCCAGCCAGTGAAGCCCACATCCTGTGAATGAATTTTAAAAATCCTTCCATCTGATGGGTGTATGGCCCTCCCCCAACCCAACCCTCCCAACGTACAGGTTGGGAAAGGCCTCGCTTCATGTATAGGATTAACCCCTTATTAACTGAGATATAAAGATGGTCACAGCCCATGGAAGGACAATCCTTTATTTTTTGTTAATTCTCAGGATGTGGCCATCACTGATTTGGTGGATGGGTCAAGTACAGGAGGACTCTGGCTTAAGGTGATTGGTAAAAGAATCAGAGGCAACACAAGGAAGATATCTGTTACGCAGCAAGGGTTTAGGATCTGGAATGCACAGCCTGAGGGTGTGGCGGAGGTGGATTCAGTCATGGCTTTCAAAAGGGAATTGGATAGGCAGCTGGAGAGAAAACAAAAAACTGTAGCGGAAACAAGGAGAAGGATTAACAGGGCTCTGCTCTTGCAGAGAGCTAGCATGGTCACAAGGTATTGAATGGCCTCCTTCTGTCCTGTAGCCATTGTATAATCAATTATTGACCAATACACGGCCATAATGATATAACTGATTGGTTTGCTAGGCCATTACAGAGGTCATTTAAGAGTCAGCCACATTGCTGTGGGTCTGGAGTCACATGTAGGCCAGACCAGGTAAGGGTGGCAGATTTCCTCCCCTAAAGGGCATTAGTGAACTAGATGGGTTCCTAGAACAATCCAGTTTTCTTCCAGGTTTTATTTAATTAAATTATTTTAATTCTCCCCCCGGTTGGTATAGTAGGATTTGAACTGAGGTCTCCAGATCATGATCCAGATCTCCAGGTTTTGTTTTCCAGAGCATAAAACCTAAGCTACAGTACTTGCTGTAGTCAAACAGATCTTTAATCAGCCTGGGAATCCTTGCCTGAGGTCACACTAGAAAAACGACAAATTCTGATCCTTCTTTCCTCTGTTGTATTTGTGTTCACTCTCTCACACCAACTTGCTTTTGTCACCTGTGTGAGGGTGTTTCAACTGCCGTCAGTGCCCCCCAGCTGGGGGTTGGGGAGGGGCAGAAAATAACGATGAACTGAAATCCCCCTCCCCCACCACCAACCTTGATCACAATCCACAGAATTCCTGCTGGGATTATTCATGGTGCGAATCCTGCCCGGCTGTGATGCATTCCACGGTTGAACAGCCTGCCAAATTCTCACTACCTGGCTTCATAAGTGAAAAACATTGCCTGTAGCTAGGTAAATTACCGCTCACATTTCTAAATCAGAAGGCTGTGGTTTCAAGTCCCACTCCAGAGACTGGAGCACATAATCCAGGTTGACACTTGCAGCGCAGTACCGAGGGAGTGCTGCACATCTGAGGTGCAGTCTTTTGGTTGAGGGGTTAAACTGAGGCCTGGTCTGCCCTCTCCAGCAGGTTTGAAAGATCCCAGGCCGTTTGTTTGAAGAAGAATGGGGTGGAGGGGGGCGCAGTTATACCTGGTGTCCTGGTTAGTAATTATTCCACAATCGCCATCACAAAACAGATGATTTGGTCATTATCATTTGGCTCTTTTATGGGATCTTGCTGTGCACAAATTTGGTGCTGTGTTTCCTACATTGCAGCAGTGACTACACTTCAAAAAGTACTTTGAAGCGGTTTTGGACATACAGAGGTCATGATAGACGCAAAAGAAGTAAATGCAAGTGGGAGGGAGGAGAGTTGAGGACAGGGAAAGCAAAGGGAGAGAGTATCACTGGTGACATTACAGCAACTCCTCTCCAGCAACAATCTCAATCAGAACGCTTCACTGATGGTACAGAAGCAATGTTTGTTCGCTCTTAGATTATAAGGTTCTAATCATCTCTCTGTAGGCTTGATGACAAATTAAATGACCTGAGGAAATGACTGGAGGGTTTTCAACAATTCATTTCAACATTGTCGAGATTGGAAACAGATGTGGAAAAAACCATCGGGAGGTGGGGTGGTGTTGAGAATGTTTGGAGCAGGCTGGATTCGAATGGGCTTGAAAGTTCAGCACCAGGGGGTGGGGGGGTGGGGGGGCAGGAATTTGTCAACCTTAACAAAACGGACAAAATAAATGGCAAAAAAAATCCCCCCTGACCTTGTATCTGTGGAGAACCCAAAAAATGTCACCCTCAGGGAGATGGAGCAACTCTTGTTATGTAATCAAATCAAGCAGCCACTTTGTGAAAAGCAAGATCCCTGAAATTGGCACGAGGGGCGGGAATATAGGCCCAAGATTCCAAGGAGAACTGCCCATGAGATCTTTGACATCCCTCTGAACTGCCAGACGAAGCAACATCTCCTGTCATGATGCTCTGCATCCCTGCAAATACCTTTTGCTGGTTTGACCTCTGTCCTACAACTTACAACTTAATTGAAACTAGTATTCCAGAATTATCTTCATCCACTCTCTATCCAAGAAGTTTGTTTCTCTGACCTTTCCTTTCTCAGATTCCCGACACTTGATTCCACTTCCTGCCAAAGATGAGGAAATCAGCACAATTGTTTCTTCAAAGCTCCCTTGACATTTCTCCTGGGAACGTTGCTCGTAGTTCAGAAGATTGATCTGGAATTCTTAAACAAAGCTGGACATTTGGCATCTCTCTGAGTATGGGGAGACTTTATGTGAGGGAGGGCCATTCATTGGCTTTTTAATTTTGTTTCAATTTGTTTTATTTGTTCATGGGATGTGGGCATTCTCGCCTGTTCCTAATTGTCCCTTGAGAAGATGGTGGGCCACCTTCTTGAACTGTTGCGGTACCTGTGCTGTTAGGGAGGGAGCTCCAGGATTTTGACCCAGCAACAGTGAAGAAACGTTGATATATTTCCAAGTCAGGATAGTGAATGACTTGGACGGGAACTTCCAGGTGGTGGTGTTCCCCATCTATCTGCTGCCCTTGTCCTTCTAGATGGCAGTGGTCGTGGGTTTGGAAGGTGCTGTCTGAGGAGCCTTGGTGAGTTCCTGCAGTGCATCTTGTAAATGATACACACACTGCTGCTACTGTGCGTCGGTGGTGGAGGGAGTGAGTGTTTGTGGATGTGGTGCCAATCAAGCGGGGCTGCTTTGTACTGGACGGTGTTGAGCTTCTTGAGTGTTGTGGGAGCTGCACTCATCCAGGCAAGTGGGGAGTATTCCATCCCACTCCTGACTTGTGCTTTGTAGATGGTGGACAGGCTTTGGGGAGTCAGGAGGTGAGTTACTCATCGCAGGATTCCCAGCCTCTGACTTGCTCTTGTAGCCACAGTATTTATATGGCTGGTCCAGTTCAGTTTCTGGTCAATGGTAACCATTGGGTGCAACATGGAGTCTGTTACCGAACAAAGTCAGAGAGAACTCAAGGGAGAGATGCTGGAATTGTGGTGATGTCACTGGACAAGTAACCCAAGGGCCCCAGCTAAAGCTCTGTTGGGCTCAAATTTTATTTTATTTATTCACGGGATGTGGATGCCACTGGCTGGGCCAGCATTTATTGCCCATCCCTAATTGCCCTTGAGAAGGTGGTGGTGAGCTGCCTTCTTGAACCGCTGCAGTCCATGTGGTGAAGGTACACCCACAGTGCTGTTAGGGAGGGAGTTCCAGGATTTTGACCCAGTGACAGTGAAGGAACGGTGATATATTTCCAAGTCAGGATGGTGCGTGGCTTGGAGGGGAACTTCCAGGTGGTGGTGTTCCTATGTGTCTGCTGCCCTTGACCTTCCAGACAGTAGTGGTCGACGGTTTGGAAGGTGCTGTCTAAGGAGCGTTGGTGAGTTGCTGCAGTGCTTCTTGTAGATGGTACACACTGCTGCTACTGTGCGTCGGAGGTGGAGGGAGTGAATAGTACCAATCAAGTGGGCTGCTTTGTACTGGACGGTGTCGAGTTTCTTGAGTGTTGTGGGAGCTGCACTCATCCAGACAAGTGGGGAGTATTCCATCACACTCCTGACTTTTGCCTTGTAGATGGTGGACAGGATTTGGCGAGTCAGGAAGTGAGTTATTTGCTGCAGGATTCCTAGCCTTTGACCTGCTCTTGTAGCCACAGTATTTATATGGCTAGTCCAGTTCAGTTTCTGGTCAATGGTAACTCCCAGGATGTTGATAGTGGGGGATTCGGTGATGGTAATACCATTGAATATCAAGAGGCGATGGTTGGATTCTCTCTTGTTGGAGATGGTCATTGCTTGGCACTTGTGTGGTGTGAATGTTACTTGCCACTTGTCAGCTCAAGCCTGGATATTGTCCAGGTCTTGCTGCATTTGGACATGGACTGCTTCAGTATCTGAGGAGTCATGAATGGTGCTGAACATTGTGCAATCATCAGCGAACATCCCCACTTCTGACCTTATGATGGAAGGAAGGTCATTGCTGAAGCAGCCTTTGCAGTATCCAGTGCCTTCAGCCATTTCTTGATATCACGTGGAGTGAAATGAATTGGCTGACAACTGGCATCTGTGATGCTGGGGACCTCTGGAGGAGGTTGAGATGGATCATCCACTCGGCAGCACTTCTGGCTAAAGAGTATTGCGAATGCTTTAGTCTGATCTTTTGCAATTATGTGCTAGGCTCCCCCTTCGTTGAGGATGGGGATATTTGTGGAGCCTCCTCCTCCAGTGAGTTGTTTAATTGTCCATCACCATTCACGACTGGATGCGGCAGGACTGCAGAGCTTAGAGCTGATCCGCTGGTTGTGGAATTGCTTAGCTCTGTCCATCACTTGTTGCTTATGCTGTTGGCATGCAAGTAGTCCTGTGTTATAGCTTCACCAGGTTGGCAGCTCATTTTTAGGTGTGCCTGGTGCTGCTCCTGGCATGCCCTCCTTCATACTTCATTGAGCTAGGGTTGATCCCTGGCTTGATGGTAATGGTAGAGTGGGGCGTATGTCAGGCCATGAGGTTACAGATTGTGTTCGAGAACAATTCTGCTGTTGCTGATGGCCCACAGCACCTCATGGATGTCTAGTTTTGAGTTGCTAGATCTGTTCAAAATCTATCTCATTTAGTAGTGCCGCACAACCCAATGGAGGGTATCCTCAATATTGTGGGAATCCTTAACAGTGACTCTGGGCCCCATGAAGTCTTGTGGCATCAGGTCAAACATGGGCAAGGAAACCTCCTTCTTCTCTACAAGGACTGTACAATTGTCACCCCTACTGATCCCATCATGGACAGATGCATCTACGGCAGGCAGGTTAATGAGAATGAGGTCTAGTATGTTTTTTCCTCATGTTGGTTCCCTCACCACCTGCCGCAGACCCAGACTAGCAGTTATAACCTTTAGGACTCGGCCAGCTCGGTCAGTAGTGGTGCTACTGAACCACACTTGGTGATGGACATTGAAGTCCCCCACCCAGAGTACATTCTGCGCTCTTGCCACCCTCAGTGCTTCTTCCAAGTGGTGTTCAACATGGAGAAGCACAGGTTCATCAGCTGAGGGAAGGCGGTATGGTAATCAGCAGGAGGTTTCCTTGCCCATGTTTGACCTGATGCCACAAGACTTCATGGGGCCCAGACTCACTGTTAAGGATTCCCATGGAAACTCCATTGATCCACCACCTCTGCTGTCCCACCGACTGGACATAGCCAGGAATGGTGATAGTGGTGTCTGAGACGATATCTCTGGTATGATTTTGTGAGGCTGTTGCCTGACCAGCTCTCCCAATTTTGGCACAAGGCCCCAGATGACATTAGGGTCAACAGGGCTGTGTTTGCCATTGTTATTTCCAATGCCCAGGTCGATCATTTTATTAGACTCCACACGGTTTGATATAACTGAGTGATTTGCTCGGCCATTTCAGAGTTGACCACATTGCTGTGGAACTGGAGTCACACGTAGACCAGACTGGCAAACCTCCTTCCCTAAAGGGGATTAGTGAACCAGATGGTTTTTTTAATGATAATCGACAATGGATTCATACCAGGATTTTATTCCAGATCAGCTGCTGTGGTGGGATTGGTGCCCAGCGCTTCAGTGCAAAAGATAAGGCTGAAGCATTTGCTACAATCTTCAGCCAGAAGTGCCGAGTCGATGATCCATCTCAGCCTCCTCTGGAGGTCCCCAGCATCATAGATGCCAGTCTTCAGCCAATTCGATTCACTCCACGCGATATCAAGAAACGGCTAAAGGCATTGGATACTGCAAAGGCTCTGGGCCCTGACAATATTCCAGCAATAGTACTGAAGACTTGTGCTCCAGAACTTGCTGCGCCCCTAGCCAAGCTGTTCCAGTACAGCTACAACGCATCTACCCAGCCATGTGGAAAATTGCTCAGGTATGTCCAGTACACAAAAAGCACCGGCTAATTATCAGTCTACTCTTGATCATCAGTAAAGACCATAGACCATAAGACCATAAGACATAGGAGCAGAAATTAGGCCATTCGGCCCATCGAGTCTGCTCCGCCATTCAATCATGGCTGATAAGTTTCTCAACCCCATTCTCCTGCCTTCTCCCCATAACCTATGATCCCCTTACCAATCAAGAACCTATCCATCACGGATAAAGTAAAGTAATGGAAGGATTCATCAGCAGTGCTACCAAGCATCACGTGCTTGGCAATAACCTGCTCACTGACTCCCAGTTTGGACTCTGCCAGAACCACTCAGCTCCTGACCTCATTACAGCCTTGGTTTAACCATTGACAAAAGAGCTGAACTCTCAAGGTGAGGTGAGAGTTACTGCCCTTGACATCAAGGCAGCATTTGACCGAGTGTGGCATCAAGGAGCCCTAGCAAAACTGGAGTCAATGGGTATCGGGGGAAAACTCTCCGCTAGTTGGAGTCATACCTAGCACAAAGGAAGATGGTTGTGTCATTGGAGGTCAGTCATCTCAGCTCCAGAACATCACTGCAGGAGTTCCTCAGAGCAGTGTCCTAGGCCCAACCATCTTCAGCTGCTTCATCAATGATCTTCCCTCCATCGTAAGGTCAGAAGTGGGGATGTTCGCTGATGATTGCACAATGTTCAGCACCATTTGCAACTCCTCAGATACTGAAGTAGTCCATGTCCAAATGCAGCAACACCTGGACAATATCCAGGCTTGAGCTGACAAGTGGCAAGTAACATTCACGCAACACAAGTGCCAGGCAATGACCATTTCCAACAAGAGAGAATCCAACCAACGCCCCTTGATGTTCAATGGCATTATCATCACCGAATCCCCCACTATCTACATCCAGGGGATCACCATTGACCAGAAACTGAACTGGACTAGCCATATAAATACTGTGGCTACAAGAGCAGTTCAGAGGCTAGGAATCCTGCGGCAAATAACTCACCTCCTGACTCGCCAAATCCTGTCCACCATATACAAGGCAAAAGTCAGGAGTGTGATGGAATACTCTCCACTTGCCTGGATGAGTGCAGCTCCCACAACACTCAAGAAACTTGACACCATCCAGTACAAAGCAGCCCACTTGATTGGAACCCCATCCGCAAACATTCACTCCCTCCACCGACAGACAATAGCAGCAGTGTGTACCATCTACAAATTGCACTGTAGGAACTCACCAGGGCTTCTTAGACAGCCCCTTCCAAACCCACGACCACTACCATCTAGAAGGACAAGGACAGCAGATAGATGGGAACACCACCACCTGGAAGTTCCCCTCCAAGTCACTCACTATCCTGACTTGGAAACATATCACCGTTCCTTCACTGTCGCTGGGTCAAAATCCTGGAACTCCCTTCATAACAGCACTGTGGGTGTACCTACACCACATGGACTGCAGCGGTTCAAGAAGGCTGCTCACCACCAAGGGCAATTAGGGATGGGAAATAAATGCTGGGCCCAGTCAGCGATGTCCATATCCCGTGAATAAGTAAAATAAAATTTGAGCCCACGTTCCCAGAGCTTTAGCCTAGGCCCTTAGGTTACTTGTTCAGTGACATCACCACGATTCCAGCATCTCTCCCTTGAGTTCTCTCCAACTTTGTTCGGTAACAGACTCCATGTCGCACCCACCACCCCCGCTCAGCCCCCCCACAACAGCCCCCAGCCCCCTGCTCAGCACCCCCACAACAGCCCCCACCCCCCGCTCATCCCTCCATCCTCCTCCCGCTCAGCCCCCCACAACAGCCCCCATCCCCCTGCTCAGCCCCCCACAACAGCCCCCACCCCCCGCTCAGCCCCCCAACCCCCCTGCTCAGCCCCCCACCCTCCCCCCGCTCAGCTCCCCCACAACATCCCCCCACCCCCCCCACTGTCCCCCACAACAGACCCCCACCCACCTGCTCAGCCCCTCCCAACAATCCCCCCACCACCGCGCATCCCCCCTAACACCCCCTACCAGGGGCTTGACTGAAGTTTTGCGTCTCTTTAATTCTCTGTCAGTCTCCCGCTGCCTTTCTCAATCATCTCGTTCTCACTCAGCATCTCTGGTTAGTTCCTGCTTTGCCTGAATAAACCCCAAAATCTTTAATGTGTTAATGAGGAAAAGTTATTAAAATAAAAAAGTGATTAAAATCACATCAGCTCTACAATGTGAATATTTGCAAAGTAGGATTAATCATTCGAGCTGCATTGGTTTATTTTTTGAATTAAATGAAAGCAGAGAAAAGAAACTTGGCTGCTTTGAAAACTGACTTTGTACCTGTTTTTGTCTTTACAAGATGAGAAAGAATTTGCATTGATATAGCGCCTTTCACATCATCAGGATGCCCCAAAGCATTTCCCAGCCAACAACATCGAAGAAGGTAAGGCTGACAAATTTTATACAAGATCCCCAAAACAGAAAATGAGAAAAATGGCCAATAAATATGTTTTTACTGTTGAGTGAGGGATAAATATTATCCAGAATTCTTCTCACTTCTTTCCAAAATTGTTACATGGAAACTTTTTACCACTGAAATCCTGAATAGGCTATTGGGATTGGGTTTAATGGTTTAACCATCTGACAGTGCGGCCCTCCCTCAGTACTGACCCTCTAATGGTGCAGCACTCCCTCAGTACTGACCCTCTCATGGTGCAGCACTCCCTCAGTACTGACCCTCCAACAGTGCAGCACTCCCTCAGTACTGACCCTCCAACAGTGCAGCACTCCCTCAGTACTGACCTTCCATCAGTGCAATGCTCCCTCAGTACTGAGCCTTTGACAGGGCAGTGCTCCTTCAGTACTTACCATCCAACAGTGCAGCACTCCCTCAGTACTGACCCTCTCATGGTGCAGCACTGCCTCAGTACTGACCCTCTGACAGTGCAGCACTCCTTCAGTACTGACCCTCTGACAGTGCAGTGCTCCCTCAGTACTGACCCTCTGACAGTGCAGTGCTCCCTCAGTATTGAATTGAGTAACAGCCTGGATTGTGGGCTCAGGTATCTAGCTCTGAGAGCGCTACTACCAGGGTGAAACTGACCCTGTTCAGGGGTGTTGTGTCAAGGATTAAAGGTGAAGCTGGCCAATGGTGGGGTACTTGTTGGAATCGCTGTCAGAGAAATAGCCTGAGTTTTCAGGGAAGGAGTGGAGTGGAGTTTGGAGGCAAATCTGCCAGAAGAACTCAACGGTATAAGTTTTACAGATGTGGTGTGAATATAATGATCAATGTGTGGAGTAAATGTTCCTGATTCATTTGAATTGTCTGTTTTTGTCACAGTTTTACAGTTGAATGATGGTCTTCGTTAGAATCTGTTACATGCCTGGTGCCTCCATCCCTGAAGTGAGAACACATTCTCAAACAATGAAGCACATGAGAGAGACAGGTTGCAAATCAAAAGCAGCATCTCTCAGAGCCACTCCAGCTCTCCAGAGGGAATATGATCGCCACTCATCGACCGACGTCCCCTGTGTGTTGGACTCATGCAGACATGGGGGTGGTGGCTCGAAGAGAATGGTTTCTCAGCAATAAAAAAACCCCAGGCTGGCACACCCAGTGCACTACCGAGGGAGTGCTGCACTGTCAGAAGCGCCATCTTTCAGGTGAGACACTAAACCCAGGTCCCAACTGCCTGCTCGGGCTGATGTAAAAGATCCCATGGCCAGTATTTTGAAGAAAATCAGGGGAGCGATTTTCAGTGTCCTGGCCAATATTTATCCCACGGTCAACATCACAAAGACAGATGATCCGGGTCATTGCTGTTGGTGGGATCTTGCTGTGCCCAAATTGGCTGCCGCATTTCCTACATTACAACAGTGACTACACTTCAAACAGTACTTAACTGGCTGCAAAGCATCTTTGGGTGGCCTGAGTGAAAGGCGCTATATAAGTTTTTGTTTATTTTTCTTGTAAAGCTATCAGGGCCGATGAGAGTTGAGGTTTGGCGATGGTGTGTCACTCAGGGAGTCCAAGCTGCTGTTGCAGTTTTTACATGTGTGTTGTGGTCTGGAGATATAGGAGACGCTCCAATGTTCTTCCCACCACATGACCAGGAATCTCTCCCACTCTTACCATCTACATTGGTGTGTGCTGGAAGGATTTGCAGTTCAGTACCCAACCTGTTTGGCCACATTTCAAATGCACCTTCCTTGGTCACCAAATCCTGGAGTGGGCCTCAGAACCCAAAGCTTCTGGCTCAGAGGCAGGGTCACTGACCTCTGCACCACAAGACGATTGAGACTTATTTGGAATCTATCCCGACAAGAGGGAAGACTCTCTCACAGCCTTTACACCCGCCATGCGATCTGTACAATCTAAGAATGGTGTGATGAAATGGGGTGGACCGAGAATGGGGATTATTGATGTGAAATGACAGCAAACTTGTATTTAAGGGTGTTGCTGATTTTATTGTCCATAACCATTGGACTGAGAAAGTAAATTCACTGATTTTTTTTTTAATACAATTAAACTGCAGCGCACAAAACAAGGAGACAGGCCACATCGACACACTGGGAGAATCCTACACTCCTCCTGTCCTCTACTGACTGTCGCAGGGACACCCGCCCAGTAGATCCCAGTCAGACGATGAGTGCTCAGTTACAGCCATGGGCCCTAGAGAAGACAAGGAGAAAACAGTTTTGATGCAGCGAGTTGTGGTGATCTGCAACCTGCTGCCTGAAAGGGTGGTGGAAGCAGCAACTTTCAAATTTGCTGGGCTATGGGAAAAGAGCGTGGGGAGTGGGACCAATTGGATAGCTCTTTCAAAGAGCCAGCACTGGCGTGATGGGCCGAATGGCCTCTTTCTGTGCTGTATGATTCTATGGAACAGAATGGGGCTACTGGTGTCACATCAGAAGCAAGAATCCTGGCTGATTTTTCCCTTTATAATCTAATTGTGGAAACCCTATTTCCAGCTTCGATGAAATCCACCAAACAAGCAACAAACGTGAAGTGTTTTAACCTCCTGTGGTTTTGTTAGAGGGATTATCCCATAGCTTCTACAAACAGAACACAATCAGAGAATCATAAAACGGTTACAGCACAGAAAGAGGCCATTCAGCCCATTGTGTCCATGCTGGCTTTCTGCAAGAGCAGCTCACCTAGTGTCACTCCCCAGCCTTTTCCCTGTGGCCCTGCAAATCTTCTCACTTCAGTTCCTTTTGAGTGCCTCCATTGAATCTGCCTCCACCAGACTCACACACAGCGCATTCCAGATCCTAACCACTCGCTTTTCCTCATGTCGCCATTGCTTGTTTTGCCAAGCACCCTAAATCAGTGCCCTCTGGTTCTCGATCCATCCATCGGTTTTGCCCTATCTCCTCTGAAGCCTTCACATCTTTCTTGAAGTGTGGTGCTCAGAAATGGACACAATACTCTAGTTGAGGCTGAACCAGTGTTTTATACAGGTTTATCATAACTTCCTTACTTTTGCACCCTATGCCCATATTTATAAAGTCTAGAATACGGTATGCTTTATTAACCACTCTCGCAACCTGTCCTGCCACCTTCAAAGACTTATAAACATATACCGCAAGGTCCCACTGCCCCTGCACCCCATTTAGAGTTATCCCTTTTAAGCTGCCTCCCCTTGCTTGTCCAATGAAAATGAATCGCTTTACATTTCTCTGCATTAAATTTCATTTAATTACATTAAGTTCACAGAACAGAAACAGGGCATTTGGCCCATCATGTTTTTGCTCCCCTTGAGCCTCCTCCCTCCATTCATCATCTCACCCTATCAGCATAACCTTCTATTCTTTTCTCCCTCATGTTTATCCAGCTTCCCCTGAAATGTATCTGCATTATTCACCTCAACCGTTCCCTGTGGTAATGAGTTCCACATTCTCACCGCTCTCTGGTGAAACAAGTTCCTCCTGAATTCTCCATTGGATTTATTAGTGATTGTCTTATATTTAATCTTATTTCACATAAACTGAATATTCAACATTCTCTTTTAAAGCAGGTGAAGTTCCACAATTATATGTCACAATTAAATTACAAATTTCACAACAGACAAACAGACTTGGTTTTGGGATTCATGTTGAGAGCAGTAGACGTTGGTTTATAGGTTGGCTAATTCATGCTCTTTGCCTCTTGTCCTTCTCCGGTCTCCCACCTTTCCTTCAGACTTCCTCCCCTCGCCTGCTCAATGTTCCATGGAGTCACAGTCGTTTACATCAAAGGTCAGCTGGACCTTGGCCTTACAGTTGAAGATCGATGGGTCTTCAGCGATGGCTGTACAGCTGCTTAACTGGGGAGTGACCTTCTTCACACACATCTACAACATAATGTTCTCTTATTAAAAATACGTAAGTGCTCGCTCTCGAGATCTAGTCAACATGAACCGGTAGTTAATATTAATCTCAGAGGGTTAACTGATTCACAACTAATCCCCCCTTCTTCCCCTTGCAACCTGCCTTCACTCTCCTGAAGAAGGGGCAGTTTCATCGATGGGTGCTCATATATGAGCACACTCTTATACACACACTTGTGCAGACACATATAGGCACAGAAGTGTATATATGCACACTCTTGGGCACAGATGCACACATTCTATTCTGATACTGAGCAGAATCTGTCCCTCCTTCACTAATCCCAGGACACTGAAGTGAACACCGGCTGTTGTTCTGAACCTGTCATCAATCTGACCCGACATATTCCAGTCCCTGGGAATCTGAGTGCCACTCAACACCTGAAATAAGGAGATTGTAAATTTGCTGCAAGGAATGTGGGTGTCATTTCTCTAGGCGTTAATGTGGACAGACGAAAGGGCTATCTCACCATTGCAGAGTCCCACTCTTCAATCAGCGGATGCTTCCACTCGTCTGCTGCCAAGTCTCTGAGCTTTGCCAGATCGCGAGTGGAGCCCTCCTTGATCCCCCCTCGTCGCATGTACTCGGACCGCCGGATACCCTGCAGTAGCCCAGACGCTCTCCCAACTGCGTAGTAACGAGGGCTTGATGTCTGCTTATACCAGCCACAGGCCGGCGTAATGGACAGAAGACAGAAAGTCACAGTCACTCCGACTATCACTGTTGCACTGAGGTGAGCCATCCTGCAGCTGTAGCGAGTGATGTCTCTCACACTCTGACAGGCAGGAGCTCTTTATATCTCCCTCCTCACAGTGACGTTTGCTCCACTGCTGTACTTTGAGTTCAAGAGCCTGCAGCAGGCTATAAGCAGCATCTCCAGTTCGACAGGTTAGAGAGAGAAACAGAATATTCACACACTGATTTCCTGGTTATGAAATATTTTTAAGACTCGGGTTGATGTGAATTTATTGGCTGCCGACGCGGGATAGAAATCTCAAAACATCTCTCAAGCAATGACACTAATGAGCCAGGAACACAATAAAGAGGTTCCAGGGAATCCAAGGTGCTGTCAAAAGACAAGAGAAACCGGATTCGCAAGACAGGCTTCCATTTATATAGCGTCTGTACCTCATTAGCTGTAAAATGTTTTGGAGTGTTCCAAGGATGTGAAAGGTACTATATCAGTGCATGTTGGTTCATTCTTTCTTTCCCTGCACGTGTGTGTGGGTCTCAGATGAGGACATGATCAAGCTAGGATGTGATGCTTCCTGTGGTTAAGTAGCCAACACTCACCGTCTTCTCATTTGAAGAGGTCACTGTGAGTAAGGTACCAGAGGCATCATGGTGACTGTGAAACAGTAGCCCAAAAATGGAATCGCATTCTGATACCGGCTCCACACTGCGACATCAGATTAAAACCCTGACACCAGTACCCTCAAAACAGAGCTGTACCTCAACAAGAGTACACCATCTTGCGTATCCCAGACTGAGAGTTCTGTTCAGCAAACCAGTATCTTCAGGAAACAGGGTGAGGAATCTGGACGGAGAAGATCTTTAACCCTTTCATTGTGAGTTCTCATGCGCTTGCATGGAACCATTCAAACATCATAACTCATCCACATATAGCCTACTGTCCCCATTGCTCTCACCCTGCCCCAATAACTGTTCCTTGGAACGTTCTGGGGTTTTTGCCTCCAGTCTCTGAGTGGGCATACCTCCCCCCCATTAATAATGCTCCCAGCGCTAACCTCAGGTCATGGTGGCGTTCCCAGTAACATCACTTTTGAATGCTTTGAATAGTGATCCAGTTCAAAGTAGCCCACTTGATCAGCACCCCATCCACCACCGTCAACATTCACTCCCTCCACCACCAAGGCACAGTGGCAGCAGTGTGTATCAGCTACAAGAAACATTACAGCAAATCAGCAAGGCTCCTTCGACAGCATCTTCCAAACCCACCACCGCTACAATCTAGAAGGACAAGGGCAGCAGATAGATGGGAACACCACCACTTGCAAGTTCCCCTCCAAGTCACTCACCATTCTGACTTGGAAATATATCACTGTTCCTTCACTGTCGCTGGGTCAAAATCCTCCCTAACAGCACTGTGGGTGTACCTACACCACATGGATTGCAGCAGTTCAAGAAGGCAGCTCAGCATCAGCTTCTCAAGGGCTTTAAGGAGACAATAAATGCTGACCCAGCCAGTGGCCCCCACATCCTGTGAATGAATAATGTTTTTCTCTGCTTATTGAAATGGCGGTGTTAGTATTTGAACAAGCGGTGCTCGGTGCAAGGAGGTACAAGGGTTGGGAGACAGTACATGGAAAGCGAGTCTCTGCTGCTTCATCTGACTTTACTTTATTAGGAAACAGGTAAAAACATTCACATCGACAAAAACTCCATCACTAGTCTGATGCCTCTCTGTGACTTTGTGCTCATGTCATAACTTCAGGGTAAATTTTCTGAGCTCTGCTCTGATATAGCAGCGTCTGATGTGATTGACACATGGTAACAGGGATTCCAGATATGTTTAATTGCATGCCTGGTCTGTAAATAAAAACTGAGTAACAGACACTGTCGTTGGTCAAGTGATCTCGATTCTGATTTTCACACAGTATGTGCATGTGAAGTTTACCTTTATAAAGGGTGAAGTGAAAAGCGGAGAATATGGTTGACTGCTTCGCTCTATCAGTTACTGAACAGTGGGAAACATGTGTTAAGTATAGGATTTGGATACACTTATGTAACTGGACTAGTAATTCAGACACAAGAGTTCAAATTCCACCTTGGCAATGGGGTATTTAAATTCAGTCTATGAAACAAAGCTGGAATTTAAAAGATAGCCTCAGTAATGTGAGACCATGGTTAAAAACCCATCTGGTTCACTAATGTCCGTTGGGGAAGGAAATCTGCCATCCTTACCTGGTCTGGCCTACATGTGACTCACTTTCATACACATCTTCAACTCCTGGGTGTTAAGGCAACATCTCGGGCACTTTAACCATACTGCTTTAAATTTCAAACACTTAGCCCTTTTCCCCGGGCGCTCTCTTCTGATACACATGCAACCACTTCTGAATGGGGTCTGTACAGAACCACTGCTCCACCTAAAGGGTCAATACAGACATAACAAGCTTGAATTACCGACAAAACACCAGCCAAGATGCCAGCCTTGGGCCAGTGGATAGCTCTTAGCCAGTCAAAAGACCCATTCCAAAGATTTGAATCCTATTAGCTGTCGACACTCCCAGTGTCAGTACTGAGGGAGCACTGCACTGTCAGATGTGTCATCTTTCAGATGAGATGCTAAACAGAGGCCATGTCTGCTCTCTCAGGTGGAAATAAAAGACCCGTGGCTGTCATTTTGAAGAGCAGGGGAGTTCTTATTTCTGTTTGTGGGAGCTTGCTGTGCATTTCCTACAACAATGAATACACTACAAAAGGGACTTAACTGGCTGTGTCTTGGAATCAATATTTAACATCTTTACCGGCACCTGTCAAAACTGCTCCAAGACAGGACTTTGCCATGACGTAAGGAGTATAATTTCACCAGGAAGCTGGCACAGTGAAGTGACTTATTGTGAAGTGAATTTTTTGCTTTCAAGTCAACAACCGACTTAAAATTAGTGTAGAGAAACAAATCGTTATTATTGATCCAAACTGGCCAGGAGGAATCAGGCAATTTAACATTGGTTACTCACTCAAGTGGAGAGAACACTGCTGTTTGTTTTATTATTTTCACAGGATGTGGGTTTTGCTGGCAAAACCAGCATTTGTTGCCCATCCCTAATTGCCCTTGAGAAGGTGGTGCTGACCTGCCTTCTTGAACCACTGCAGTCCATGTAGTGTAGGTACACCCACAGTGCTGTTAGGGAGTTCCAGGATTTTGACCCAGCGACAGTGGAGGAGCAGCGATATATTTCAAAGTCAGGAAGATGTGGCTTCGTGGGGAACTTGTGGTTGATGTTGTTCCCATGCATCGGCTGCTCTTGTCCTTCTAGGTCAGCGATTGCAGGTTTAGAAGGTGCTGTCAAAGCAGCCTTGGTCAGGTGCTGTAATACATCTTGTAGATGGTACACATTGCTGTCACTGTGCATATGTGGTGGAAGGAGAGAGTGCTTAAGATGGTGGATGGGGTGTTGATCAAGTGGACTGCATTGTCCTGGATGGTGTCGAGCTTGAGTGTTGTTGGAGCAAGAGCTGCAGTCAGGCAGGCAAGTGGAGAGTATTCCATCATAATCCTGGCTTGTGCCCTGTAGATTCTTGCTGGATTCACAGCAGTTGCCAGTCCTCAGTAGCATCATTCACTTGACCATAGGTCAGGGGGAACCAGCCAGCTATTTAACTGTGGAAAGCAGTGCAGTAGCAGATTCAGATCCCATACCTACCAGACATCCACTCCTTTAAGCGGAAGGTAGCAATGCTCAGACACAAACAGGAAGGAGTGTGCAGCCCATTCTTTTACATTGGACTGTGTGCTAGAACTAAACAATAATTGGAGAACAGAAACATCAAAATGGAATCTTTATTCTCATTTCTTTTGTACACAAACTCAACCCCTCCCTCAAAGCTTCAAGTCTGACTGAATGAATTCCTTTCTTGAACACATTTCAAATGAGGCTCCTCATTACAGGCTGGCATTAGATTTACAAAGTTTTCAGGCATTGTAATTGGGGAAAGACAGGTTAATCTTAAATCCAGGAAATAGTCAAGGCTGCAGGGAAGAATAAGACGAGTTAGCAGAGAAACAAAAGGAGTGAAAAATCTCTCCTTTGAAAGGTGACAATGCTACTCGTGTCTTTCAGTCCTGCACCCAACTGCAATTTTAAACATCTCTACTGTCTTGACCTACAATGCCCCATCTAGCAGATTTGATTCTTCATCCCAAACTCAATTTTAAGTTTACTCTGCAGTCATTTAAAAACGTGCTCCCTTGTACCAGCTTGTAGCAATATTTTTTTGTCTATTTATTGTTTTATGAAGATTTAGCTGTCAGGATTTGAGTTTAAATACCATGATGCTCAAGCCTGTCGTGCAGACTGTCAGATTGATCAAATGTCTCTCACTATTCTTCCAGGAGAGGCTGGTAGGAAGTAGCTGTCGGGTTCACTCTGTAGGAGACACAGTCAGAGAAACGGAGTGTTAACCCCTAGCCTGTGCCCCATTAACTGACCTGAGGTGGACTGTGTGGTGGAGGGGCAGTGCTGCAAATGGTGCTAGTAGCCCGGAGCACGAGCGAGCAGGAGAGAGAGAAAGAGAGAGAGAGAGAGAGAGCGCGAGAAGGAGAGAGAGAGCAAGGAGGAGAAAGAGAGCAAGGAGGAGAAAGAGAGGGCTAGAGAGAGAAGGGACAAGACAGAGACAGATGGGTAGGTCAGAGTTTCAACTTCTCGCTGACTCCAACTGCAAAATGCGTGGGTGAATTTCAGCTGAGGTCAGAAGTAATGACAGAGGTTGCTGGACAACTCACACACAGCAGGTCCACCAGAGGCTGTAAAGGGAGGGCATGGGTCAACACTTCAGAGTTTGGGCCCTTTGCCAGAGAAGAGAGGCAGATTGGGCTTAGCTGTGACAGCCCCACACTGCATGTCAACACAATCACTGGGCTCGCACTTGGGAAGATGCAGCAGAGAAACATGACCCCAGCAGGGTTTGGGACTCTGGATAAAAACTGAGGGACATATTTGAGAAGAGTTTCTTTTTGAGTGAGTGTACAATGAGTAACTTGTATTCATACTTTGTCATGCTACACTATGAGTGAACTTTCTCAGTGTCGTGTTGGCAAGACCCGGTAAATTCTGTGACTCTTTATCAAAGGTTTCCATGGAGTCAGGGGTTTTCTGTACTCCTCACTGTGCACCATCCTCCTCTTCATCATCCTCATCATCCTCCTCATCCTCATCTTCTTCAGAGCTAAAGGTGCCATCGGGAAGGCTGTAGACACGGATGACTTGCTGCAGAAAAGGAAAGAGAAAGAAAGATGGGCCCAGCAGAAAACAAGCACCAGCCCAAACACAGTAATGTATGAGCCAGTGCTGGTGTCAGCGCCAGTGCTGGTGTCAGCACCAGAGCTTCCACTGTGCACGGCGGCTCTCACCTCCCCTGCACACACCATTGCCACATGTGGGAACATCACCAGTTCCAATTACAGCCTACGGCCAGAAATAATTCAGTTGCTTCCCACTTGCCTGCCGTTTATTCGTGCCCAACTTCATATAAACTCCTGCAAGTTTTACGTAATCCATCAATAATCCTTTCCTCCCATGTCTGCTCCAACCAAACAATTTACTTCTCTGAACTACAGATGCCTTTTCAGTCTCTCTAAATTCACCGCGTCTCTTCCAGCCCAGCGATCTAATTGTTACGCAGTGTAATACCTGGGCCTTGGTCAGGGAGAATGAAAACACAACTGGACCCAATGAAGTCTGATGATTCAGTTTCCCACTGAAGTTTGGACTCTCGCCTCCCGCTCCCATATTTCTGAAGCTATTTTTAAAAAAAAGCTCTAAAATAAACACTGAAAAGTCTGCGCACACTTTTCTCTGGAGAATACATACAATTCACAGAAACAGGCCATTCAGCTCAATCGGTCCATTTTTATTCTTCACATGAGCCTTTCCCCACCCTGTTTCATCTCTCCCTATCAAACCATCTATTCCTTTCTCCCTCCTGTACTTATCCAACTTCCCCTTAATTAAGTCACTGCAGAGCAGGACCGTGCATAGTGGCAACTGGTCCCTCCTGTATTACCTTGAGGAGGAGTCAGTATCCCCCACTCTCCCCTCCCCCACCACTGGAGCTCACCTTGTTAGGGTCTTTCAGGATGAGGTATTTGCCCTCATCCAACTTCATGCAGATGTCAATGACACAGCGCAGGATTCCCCAGGCATTCTCCATACTCAGGTTAATCTGACTGGCAAACTCATTGGGTTTGAACTGTTGGGTGCCCAGGATCACATGACGAGAGGAATCCTTGATGTGGAATCGGGACACATAGCTTTAAACAATGAGAGAGAATGAGAAACAATGATTTCACTGGTTAATAGTCACCCTTTCACCACCACTGTTGTGATGCACCATGCAGTGACTGAATAAGAGAGGTCAGTGTTTGACACTTTTTTGGTAGCTAGTGTCCGACTTCTGCTGGTATTTTTAGAGTGTGAATTATAGGAGGAAGCAACAGCAGCTGACGGGACCAAGGTACTGAGAAAAAGATAAGATGTTCCAGATCAATGCCCCCCCCCCAAAACCGACAACGCAGGCCCCCCGCAGCACTGCCCCTCCGCTGGCGCAAGCCTCACGCAGCACTGCCCCTCCGACAGCGCAGCACTCCCTCTGATAATGCTGCACTTCTTCACTACTGACCCTCGGACATTGTAGCGCACCCTCAGTACTGCACTGGGCCTGTTCGCCTGTGTTCCCTGGATGGGGCTTGAACCCACGACCTTGACTTAAAGGCAAGAGGACTCCAACTGAGCCGAGATGGAGAAGAACATTTGCAACAAAGTGGAACCACCTCTCAGACAAAGTTTGAGAATTAAATGCAATCAGTTGAAATTCAGGCACCACACTCCATCTACATTTGGGATTTTTTAAAAAGACTACTAAAAGTCTCAGCATCACTATCCCTCTCACATTCCAAGGTCCAGCTTCCTTACCCAAGTTTCAGATATTCTGATCCAGCCAGCAATGCACAGCAGGTCCATCGAGCTAGTTTATAGCTGTTATTCTTCAACTCTGTGGCCAGGACAGCTCCCCTCTGAGAGTCCAGCTTCTGGCGCCAATCCACTCCATTACAGTACTGCACAGAGGAACAGAAATTCAGTCTCTTCCAGACAGTCTACAGCTTCTTACAACCCACCCGCAGCCCCTGCCTTATGATTAACAACAACTTCCCCGTCTACTCTAAGAGAAGCTGGACAACTTTTATTAACACACTTAGCAAATGATCCAAAGGCTGGAAAGTGCTGGGTGGCCAGTCAACAGTTCACTTAGACCAACTACAATTCCTAGTTCGTGTCAAGCCTGGGAGGCCTTCCATCAAATACTAACACAGTCCCGGGGACCCCCAGTCAAATACTAATGCAGTCCCAAGGACCCCCCCCCACCCTCCCACCCCGCAAGTCAAATAATAATGCAGTCCCAGGGAGCCCTCCCCCCCAGTCAAGTACTAACAAAGTCCCGGGGACCCCCCCGTCAAATTCTAACACAGTCCCGGGGACCCCCCCCCGTCAAATTCTAACACAGTCCCGGGGACACCCCCGTCAAATTCTAACACAGTCCCGGGGACACCCCTGTCAAATTCTAACAGTCCCGGGGACCCCCCCCGTCAAATTCTAACACAGTCCCGGGGACACCCCTGTCAAATTCTAACACAATCCCGGGGACCCCCCTGTCAAATTCTAACACAGTCCCGGGGACCCCCCTGCCGTCAAATACTAACGCAGTCCCAGGGACCCCCCCCCGTCAAATACTAACGCAGTCCCAGGGACTCCCCCCCCCCAGTCAAATACTAACATAGTCCCGGGGACCCCCCCCCAGTCAAATACTAACATAGTCCCGGGGATCCCCCCCGTCAAATACTAACGCAGTCCCAGGGACTCCCCCCCTGTCAAATACTAACATAGTCCCGGGGATCCCCCCCGTCAAATACTAACGCAGTCCCAGGGACTCCCCCATTAAATACTAACACAGTCCCAGGGACCCCCCCATTAAATACTAACAGTCCCAGGGACCCCCCCCATTAAATACTAACAGTCCCAGGGACCCCTCCATTAAATACTAACACAGTCCCAGGGACCCCCCCATTAAATACTAACACAGTCCCAGGGTCCTCCCCTTTAAATACTAACACAGTCCCGGTGACAGTAGTTTTTATTGTGATCACTGGTCTGCATCAGTTAAGGGGCTACAACATCTACCCTGAGGAATTATTTGCAGATCCCGGTCGTGTGCAGGATCTTGGCCCCTACCCGAGAGTCCCACTCGTTCAGAGTCTTGACGTTGATGAAGGACACTTCACTGTTGGCGCCTGTCATGACGCCATCATGCTCGCACCGCACGATCAGGTCAATGTCTTCTCCCAGCTTCCACCTCCGATACCTGCAGGAAGCAAGTCAGGGGAAACCGAGTGAGCTGGGAGGCCCGTGAGGCACACTGCCACCGTGAAAATGACATCATTCACTTGAGACTTAAACAGCGTAGTCAGTGGGATTATAACAGTGTATGGTGGCGCTGTGGTCACAATATTGAACAAATAATCCACAAAACAAAAAAGGAGTTCAAATCCTATGAGGGGAGCTGGTGGTGTGAGGTATTGAGAGTGGACTAGAATTCCAGAGTCCCAGAAGGGGTGTACAACCTCAAAATGTTAACTGTTTCTCTCTCCACAGATGCTGTCAGACCTGCTGAGTTTTTCCAGCATTTTCTGTTTTTATTTCAGATTTCCAGCAGCTGCAGTATTTTACTTTTAGGGAGGGTAATGCTCTGGGGACCTGGGCTCGAATTCCAGATTTTTTTTTTTGAATATGGTGGGATTACAAGTCTAACGATGACCATGAATCGATTTTGTTGTAAAAACCCATCTGGTTCACCAATGTCCTTTAGGGAAGGAAATCTGCCTTCCTTACCTGGTCTGACCTACATGTGACTCCAGGCCCACAGCAATCATGTGACTCTTAAATGCCCCGTGAAATAGCCTAAGCCAGCCACTCACTTGTATCAAACTGCTAACAAGGCATCGGAAACGACAATGACAAACTCAGGCCTGTCAACCCTGCAGAGTCCTCCTTACTAACAACTGGAGGCTTGTGCCAAAATTGAGTGAGCTGTCTCACAGTCAAGCAACTGTATGACACAGTCATACTGACGGAATCATGCTTATAGACAGTGTCCAAGACATCGCCATCACCATCCATGGTTAAGACTTGTTCCCCGCAGTAGGACAGACCCAGCAGAGGTGACAGCAGTATACAGTCAGAAACAGAGTTGTACCAGGAGCCCTCAACATCGACTCCAGATCCCATGAAGTCTCAGGGCATCAGGTTAAACATGGGCAAGGAAACTTCCTGATTACCACATACTGCCCCACCCTTAGCTGATGAATCAGTGCTACTCCAATGTTGAACACCACTTGGTGGAAGAACTGAGGGTGGCAAGAGCACAGGATGTACTCTGGGTGGGGGACTTCAATGTCCATCGCCAAGAGTGGCTCGGTGGCACCACTACTGACCAAGCTGGCCAAATCCTATGAGGGGAGGCTGGGCTGGGTGTGCGGCAGGTGGTGAGGGAACCAACAAGAGGGAAAAACATATTTGACTCATCCTCACCAACCTGTCTGCCGTAGTTCCATCTGTCCATGACAGTATCGGTAGGAGTGACCACCGCACAGTCCTTGTGGAGACGAAGTCCCGCCTTCACATTGAGGATACCCTCCATCGTGTTGTGTGGCACTTACCACCATGCTAAATGGATAGATTTCAAACAGATCTAGCAACTCAAGACTGGGCATCCATGAGGTGCTGTGGGCCATCAGTAGCAGCAGAATTGTACTCAACCACAATCTGTAACCTCATTGTCTGGCACATCCCCCACTCTACCATTACCATCAAGCCAGGGGATCAACCCTGGTTCAATGAAGAGAGCAGGAGGGAATGCCAGGAGCAACACCAGGCATACCTAAAAATGAGGTGTCAACTTGGTGAAGCTACAACACAGGACTACTTACATGTCAAACAGCATAAGCCGCAAGTGATAGACAGGGGTAAGCAATTCCACAACCAACGGATCAGATCTAAGATCTGCTGTCCTGCCACATCCAGTTGTGAATGGTGGTGGACAATTAAACAACTCACTGGAGCAGAAGGCTCCACAAATATCCCCATCCTCAATGATGGGGGAGCCCAGCACATCAGTGCAAAAGATAAGGCTGAAGCGTTTGCAACCATCTTCAGCCAGAAATGCCAAGTGAATGATCAATCTCAGCCTCCTCCAGAGGTCAGACTTCAGCCAATTCCATTCACTCCAGGTGATATCAAGAAACAGCTGAAGGGACTGGATACTGCAAAGGCTATGGGCCCTGACAATATTCCGGCAAAAGTACTGAAGACTTGTGCTCCAGATCTTGCCGCGCCCCTAGCCAAGCTGTTTCAGTACAGCTACAACACTGGCATCTACCCAGCTATGTGGAAAATTTCCCAGGTATATCCTGTACACAAAAAGCAGGACAAATCCAAACTGGCCAATTACTGCCCCATCAGCCTACTCTCCATCATCAGTAAAGTGATGGAACAGTGCTATCAAGCAACACTTGCTTAGCAATAACCTGTTCACTGACACTCAGTTTGGGTTCCACCAGGATCACTCAGCTCCTGACCTCATTACAGCTTTGATTCAAACATGGACAATAGAGCTGAACTCCAGAGGTGAGGTAAGAGTGACTGCCCTTGACATCAAGGCCGCATTTGACAGAGTGTGGCATCAAGGAGCCCTAACAAAACTGGAGGCAGTAGGAATTGGGGGAAAAATCTCCACTGGTTGGAGTCATACCTAACACAAAGAAACATGGTTGTTGGAAATCAGACACTTCGATTCCAGGACATCACTGCAGGAGTTCCTCTGGGTAGTATCTTGGCCCAACCATTTCAGCTGCTTCATCAATGACCTTCTTTCCATCATAAGGTCAGAAATGTGGATGTTCGCTGATGATTGCACAATGTTCAGCACCATTCGTGACTCCTCAGATACTGAAGCAGTTCATGTTCGATTGCAGCAAGACCTGGACAACATCCAGGCTTGGGCTGACAAGTGGCAAGTAACATTTGTGCCACAAGTGCCAGACAATGACCACCTCCAACAAAAGAGAATCTAACCATCTCCCCTTGATGTTCAATGGCATTACCATTGCTGAATCCCAATATCAAAATCCTGGAGGGTTACCATTGACTAGAAACTGAACCAGACCAGCCATATAAATACTGTGGCTACAAGAGCAAGTCAGAAGCTAGGAATCCTGTGGCAAGTAACTCACCTCCTGACTCCCCAAAGCCTGTCCACCATTCACAAAGCACAAGTCAGGAACATGATGGAATTCTCTCCACTTGCTTGGATGAGTGCAGCTCTCATCACTCAAGAAGCTTGACACCATCTAGGACAAAGCAGCCCGCTTGATTGGCACCCCATCCTCAAACATTCACTCCCTCCACCTCCGACACACGACAGCAGCACTATGTACCATCTACAAGATACTGCAGGAATTCACCAAGACTCCTTAAACAGCACCTTCCAACCTACGACCACTACCATCTAGAAGGACAAGGGCAGCAGATAGATGGGAACACCACCACCACCTGGAAGCTCCCATCCAAGTCACTCACCATCCTGACTTGGAAATATATCACCGTCCCTTCACTGTTGCTGGGTCAAAATCCTGGAGCTCTCTCCCTAACAGCACTGTGGGTGTACCTACACCACATGGACTGCAGCGGTTCAAGAAGGCAGCTCACCACCACCTTCTCAAGGGGCAATTAGAGATAGCCAATAAATGCTGGCCCAGCCTGTGATGCCCACATGCCAAGAATGAATGTTTGAAAATTTTGTGGGGAATGCTGGCAGGTGGTGGTGGATTCCAGCATTCCAGTGAAAGTCTTAGAGCCATTCATTCTAAGGAACCAGTCTTGATCACCTCATGATACTGTCCACATCTAGGACTTCACTGCCCCATGCTGCACACAGCTTTCACATCAACAACCAAGACGCCTTAAATGAACAGACCTGGTGGGCTGAATGGCCTGTTTCTGATGTGTAAAATTTGATGTAATGATCTGAATTTGCCCCCTTTGCAATTCATTTTATGCCAAATATTCATAGGGCAAGTAAAATTAAATTATGCTATGTGTGCTAAATGGAAAAAAAGCAGGGGGCTAGCTGCAGGTTGCGTCATCTCACATCGTGATAAGTCGCTTGCCCGAGCCACTCTTTGTATGGTTAGTTATTCATCATAGTATTGGGCCCAGTCGTTCACACAGACTTCATTCACACACTCACAGGATTGGGAGTGAACAGGTTCCATTCCCTACCTGTATCCCACCGAAGCCACCTCGTTCTTGTCTACGTCATCCTCCACAAAAGGGTTTGGATTCGGGAACTTGTACTTCTCAACACCCTAGCAGTGGGGGGGGGCGGAGAGAGAGAGAGAGAGAGAGAAAAAGGGTGGGAGGAGAAAGGAAAGTGTGAACCGTTTCATGTAATAGGAAGGCAGCTGAAATCACTGAAGGAAAAGGTCCAAGCCCGAGAGACAGCAACACCGACAACATCGCAGCCTCTGTAACCCCACATAATCAATGGACCCCCAACTCCAGATAATATTCCACCCTTTCCAAACTCAGGAAAGACATCCCTGGTCAAGAAACAGGAGATTCTGCCCAATTCCAAAACAAGGCCGAGAAACACAGGAACAAAACCCTGTGTTATTTACAGTTGTCTTTATGCCCGTCGGAACATCACAAAGCACCTCACATCCAATAAATTGTGACTCATCATTATTATTTAGGCAAAACAAATACACTCCAAATATTTTAAACAGATACTGAAGAGCAATATTTGGTTTCAACATAATTAAAACCGCAACTACGTAAATGTCTAAGTGGGATGGAGGTGCACATTAACACACTCCCTGTCATCTAGTTAAAGATATCTCTGATTCAATTTTGATTTGGGCAGGTATACAATCTAATTTCAATAAGTCTGCATAGTTTTGCTGTTAGTTGCTACGATAATGACTGTGAGCCACGAATTGGACACAGTACTCCGGCCAAGGCCTGACCAGCATTTTAGGAAGCTTTTGCACCTTTTAAGTGCTGTCTTGAGGGTTACGGTATAAATAGATCACATTTACAGACCAGTCACTTACATCGTTTGATGACCCTTTTCTCACCATCTTCAGGCATTGCTGAGAGAAGTTGTGGTTGATGTAAGTGGCCTCCATGGCCAAGTTACGGGGAGAGTTGAAAGAATTCCCTTCATCTTGAGGGGGTTCATTCGCAGTTTCGCTGACCGTTAGTAGGTCTGAGTGATAAAAAGAGCAGGTTAACAATCGGCCACAGCACACATCCAGCTCTCTTACCATCAGATCCAATCACCAGCCGGACATCAAAAACGGGATTTATAAGAGACGGGAGGTTTTACTGCGCGGGGTGCAGAGGGGCTGCAGGGGAGGGGTAAAATGCAACGTGTCTGTCATGACGCTAAGAACGGCAATTTCCTCCTTACCAAAGTCTGAGTGGTCACGTTTGTCGAAGAAAAGTTTGGATCCGACCCGTTGCACGATGATGTCCCAGGAGTAGACGGACCTAGTGCAGCACATCAGAGTGGCCAAGATGGCGTCTGTTGCAAACACATTCCCCTGGGACTTGGCCAGCTGTAAACACACAAAGACAATCAACTCACTCCAAAAGCTTGAGGGAGGGAACAGCTTTCGCTCAGTTAGACAGAGACAGTCAACCAACTCAAACTCCACTGAGGGATATACTGAGCCAGGAGTTTGGTCTGGATTAAAGAGCATAAAAGAATTTGACCAACAAATTAATCCCGGTTTTTGACAAAGTACAATTAAACCCAACGGAGACAGAAAGTCAGCCAGGGTTCCTCTATTTAAAAAAGGTCAAGCGCAGCAACACCAGCAGCAGCTCCAAGTTTCCATTCATGTCACACGTCCCCACTTGGGCAGCTAATGCCGCTCCTCCATGGGAGTGCCATACCAGAGGGGTTGCAGCTGGGCAGCTGGCAATGGGCAATAAATGCCAATTTTACCAGCCTCACCTATATCAAAAAAGTAAATAAAAGGATGACTATCCAGTCACGCAGTGATCCTGACTGGAAAGTGTTGAATGCCAGACAATACCAGACTTGCTGTGATGCCCTCCACAGTTGAACAGCAAAAATGACACTCAAATGAAGAGTGGTCACTTTGCACCAGGGGAAAGCCAGTCAGCCCCTCAAGCCTGTTCAGCTATTCAGTCAGGTCATGGCTGGCCTGTACCTCAACTCCATCTACCTGCCTTGGTTTCAGATCCTTCTGTATCCACATCCAGCAAACATCTGTCAGTGTGAGATTTAAAATTATTAATTGACCTAGCATCTATCGCTTTTTGTGGCACAGAATTCCACCTTTCAGAGGTATCAGAGATAAATGTTCTTGTGCAACAAAACATCAGCTAGAAGTTAAATTCAGGAGAAGGCAAGTGAGGGAGAGAGAGAAGGGGGGGTAGTGGAAGGGAGAGAAAGCGAGAGCGCGCGAGAGAGAGAAAGCGAGAGCGCGCGAGAGAGAGAAAGCGAGAGCGCGCGAGAGAGAGAAAGCGAGAGCGCGCGAGAGAGAGAAAGCGAGAGCGCGCGAGAGAGAGAAAGCGAGAGCGCGCGAGAGAGAGAAAGCGAGAGCGCGCGAGAGAGAGAAAGCGAGAGCGCGCGAGAGAGAGAAAGCGAGAGCGCGCGAGAGAGAGAAAGCGAGAGCGCGCGCGAGAGAGAAAGCGAGAGCGCGCGCGAGAGAGAAAGCGAGAGCGCGCGCGAGAGAGAAAGCGAGAGCGCGCGCGAGAGAGAAAGCGAGAGCGCGCGCGAGAGAGAAAGCGAGAGCGCGCGCGAGAGAGGAAGCGAGAGCGCGCGCGAGAGAGGAAGCGAGAGCGCGCGCGAGAGAGGAAGCGAGAGCGCGCGCGAGAGAGGAAGCGAGAGCGCGCGCGAGAGAGGAAGCGAGAGCGCGCGCGAGAGAGGAAGCGAGAGCGCGCGCGAGAGAGGAAGCGAGAGCGCGCGCGAGAGAGGAAGCGAGAGCGCGCGCGAGAGAGGAAGCGAGAGCGCGCGAGAGAGAGAAAGCGAGAGCGCGCGAGAGAGAGAAAGCGAGAGCGCGCGAGAGAGAGAAAGCGAGAGCGCGCGAGAGAGAGAAAGCGAGAGCGCGCGAGAGAGAGAAAGCGAGAGCGCGCGAGAGAGAGAAAGCGAGAGCGCGCGAGAGAGAGAAAGCGAGAGCGCGCGAGAGAGAGAAAGCGAGAGCGCGCGAGAGTGAGAAAGCGAGAGCGCGCGAGAGAGAGAAAGCGAGAGCGCGCGAGAGAAAGCGAGAGCGCGCGAGAGAAAGCGAGAGCGCGCGAGAGAGAGAACGAGCGCGTGCGAGCGAGAGAACGAGCGCGTGCGAGCGAGAGAACGAGCGCGTGCGAGCGAGAGAACGAGCGCGTGCGAGCGAGAGAACGAGCGCGTGCGAGCGAGAGAACGAACGCGTGCGAGCGAGAGAACGAACGCGTGCGAGCGAGAGAACGAACGCGTGCGAGCGAGAGAACGAACGCGTGCGAGCGAGAGAACGAGCGCGAGAGAGAGAACGAGCGCGAGAGAGAGAACGAGCGCGAGAGAGAGAACGAGCGCGAGAGAGAGAACGAGCGCGAGAGAGAGAACGAGCGCGAGAGAGAGAACGAGCGCGAGAGAGAGAACGAGCGCGAGAGAACGAGCGCGAGAGAGAGAACGAGCGCGAGAGAGAGAACGAGCGCGAGAGAGAGAACGAGCGCGAGAGAGAGAACGAGCGCGAGAGAGAGAACGAGCGCGAGAGAGAGAGAACGAGCGCGAGAGAGAGAGAACGAGCGCGAGAGAGAGAGAGAACGAGCGCGAGAGAGAGAGAACGAGCGCGAGAGAGAACGAGCGCGAGAGAGAGAGAACGCGAGCGTGAGAGAGAGAGCGCGAGCTTGAGACAGAGAGCGCGCGAGCGCAAGAGAGAGAGCGCGAGAGAGAGAGCGCGAGAGAGAGAGCGCGAGAGAGAGAGCGCGAGAGAGAGAGCGCGAGAGAGAGAGCGCGAGAGAGAGAGCGCGAGAGAGAGAGCGCGAGAGAGAGAGCGCGAGAGAGAGAGCGCGAGAGAGAGCGCGCGAGAGAGAGCGCGCGAGAGAGAGCGCGCGAGAGAGAGCGCGAGAGAGAGCGAGCGCGAGAGAGAGCGAGCGCGAGAGAGAGCGAGCGCGAGAGAGAGAGAGAGAACAGAATATGTGGCTGCCCGCCTTCTACCATCGGCGAGTGACTATTTAATGAACACAGTGATGGTGGCCGGGCAAGACATGATTTTAATTTACTAAAACTACAGCAATGTGTTTCCCGGCTGCAGTAGGTAACTCCCACAGTAAAACACTGTCAGTGGGGGATAGTTACACAATATAAATGCTATGTGTAGAACGCACATCTCTTACAGAATCCAGGTGACTAATGGAAAATGACCGAACCATCTCCAGTCTGGCCATTGCGGGCACTGTCACTCTGCAGAGCTTTTTAACCCCAGGTCACAGGGCCTGGAACATTAATGCCTCACCCACCCATCCTTCTTATGATGAGGTCTGATCTGTCAGCTAACCTTACGGATGACTGGGTCGTCAGTGGTGGTGACAGTGTGGAAAATCCTCTTGATGCTTCTGAGTGACTTCTCGTTCCGGGTTGTAATTCGGTCGAAAGCCTTGTCATAGTACTCCAATGTACCGCAGCACTCTCTGAGGGAACAGGAATCCAACACAGCATTGAGACAGTGACCAGGCCGTCTGTTTCAGTGATATTGAGATAAATATCAGCTGGACACTGGGGAGAATTATGTGGCTCTTCTTCAAAATAGTCCACTTGAGGGGGCAGACAGGGCCTTGGTTTAACATCTCATCTGAGAAGACAGTGCAGCACTCCCACAGTACGGCACTGTAGTGTGTATGAGAAGGGGAATTCTGAAACTGGAGCCAGAACAAAACAGAGGCAGGGTCTTTTTGCCTTCAGGGAACCTTTAGACGCTCGAGAACCGAATGTCAGAGCTGCAAGAGTGTTTTCCAGAGTCAATATGGATGAGGAGTAGGTGACACCGGGACATCCCACCCTGCTGTGACTGGGTAAGAAGTGCAATGGCAAAGTCACCTTCCTGTGGTCGGGGTGGGCTGGGGGCAACAGCGGGGGGAGTCAGGGAAAGGGGAGATATTAATTTGGAAAAAACTCACATGTCGCTGGGTTCAGCCACTTCCATGTATCTCATCTTCATCAGCCGAGGAAAGTCCATCTCCTCTTTCACCTCCCAGTCACTGCGCACTTCAACAGAGGAATCTCTTGGCTTCAGCTGTACATGGCAAACAGGGAATGTGTTAGCAACCCCAGCAAAGGGGAACGTAACTGTGCGGTACTCACCGCAGGGCTACAAACTTTAAAAACATAGAGGCCACTCGAAAATCCCGCACTTAAACTTCCACAAACAAAAACATATCAAGAAAATAATTTCACCAGGACATTGTTAGAATTCAGTCTTCTGTGGATACCTTCCCTTGTTGCCCATGCTGAAGGCTTGTCCAAGAACAGCTCGATTTTATATTGCGCTGTTGAATGATAAATTGTGGTGGCTACCTTAACTTGGTAAAAGCCAGATACTGGGCACACACACACGCACATACACATCCCCACGATGAAGCGTGTTACAGGCTTTGCTCCTTCAGTGATTTTATATGCAGACGCTCTGTTGATTTCACACAGGCTGGGCCTATACTTTGATGGTTTCAGTGAGGTTTTAAGAGTCTGACCTGATTCTTCTGGTCCCATTTCTGTCGTACACCAAACTGCTTCTGAAATTTCTTCTGCAAACGCAAACGATCCCTGAAATGAGGTTAGAAACAGAACTCGTTCAGGTGATTTCAGGTGGAAAGAAACATCCCAAATTACACTGTTAAAATTTCAGATATGCTGTCCAGAGGCCGATCTGCCTGGGTGCCCCAAGCTGCCGCTGGCTATTCAACCCAGAAAGGCCTCACAATCGAAACCCCAATCCCATTGGTTGCCATCGAGTGCCCAGCATTGGGAGGGGCAGTGGAGGTGGGGGGAAAATCTACATTAACCATGGATCAGCCACATTTACACTGAGGACATCACCTTTTTGGAAAACGCTCTTCCCACAGTAGATGGTGGCATCCTGCAGTCACATCGCACTTCCCAAGAAACCAACTTACATTCCCTCCTCCTCTAAAGTGTCAAACATGATGGAAACAGGGATGATGTTGCCCTTATTCATACCCTGGTTAGGGTTGGATCAAAGAACAAGAATCGTAAATGAATTAAAGGAGACTGAGTGGGGCATTTCTCTTGATGTGAACATCTTTAGCTGAGCCTATCGACTCTAGTTAGTGGTGGCAATGCCGGGTGCAGACAGTGCCAGGCGCAGACAGTGCCGATGAGCTTTTTTGTTTATTCTTTCATGGGATGTGGGCATCATTGGCAAGGCCAGCATTTGCTGCCCAACCCTAATTGCCCACGAACCATGTGATTTGTTAGGCCATTTCAGCGGGCAGTTAAGAGTCATTGCTGAGGGCCTGGAGTCACATGTAGGCCAGACCAGGTAAGGACGGCAGATTTCCTTCCCTAAAGGACATTAGAGAACCAGATGGGTCTTTACAAAAATGGTTGATAGTTTCATGGTCACCATTACTGAGATTAGCCTTTATATAGCAGATTATACACCAGCTGCCGTAGTGGAATTTTGCCCCCCAGAGCATTAAGCTGGGCCTCTGGCCCAGGAAACAACTGCCAAGGGTGCAAGAGAACGAGTGTAACCCAAAGAACCCCAGCAAGATACTCGGCATCTTCCAGAAGGGAGAAAAGGAGAGAGATGAACAGAAGGTTGGACAAACAACTGCTGCACTAGCTTACTCACCTTTCCTTCTGCTTGGCACTTTTTGGAAGAGTCTGCATGTTAAACTGCAGCAGCTGACGCCTATCCTTCTCCCGGCGCATGTTTCTCTGCTGCAAAAAGCAAAAAGTGTCAAACCTGTGCTGAATCAACAGCAGGATATACATTCCTTAGGAAAAAGCCAGTTTACTTATAGACATTCAGGCTGTATCACACATGCAAGCTGCATGTCTCCCCTTACAGATAGGGGCCCAGTTTAATCTCTCAAACTTCCTTGCAGCCTTCATAAAACATGCAGGCAACAGGGTAATCCTACTGATAAACAGCTCTCTCTGCTCAGCTATCCCTCAGAAAGACCTCTGACTTTGTTAAACCTGGTTCACCCAGGGCAGACTGTACACTCCAACCAAACACTATCCAAACCAGAACCATGTGCATCATCGATAAAACACAACCAAAAAGATCACTGGCTCTGCACTCACTAAAGGCCTGTTCCATCTCTAACATCTTGCAGTTCTGATGTAAGATTATTGAGCTGAAACTTTCTCCCTTCACGGATTTTGTCTTGAGCTGATGAGTCTCTCGGCTGTTTTTATTTCTTTCGTGTCAACGGTCTGACATGCTCAGAGCAAAGGCCAGATTGATCGCCAGGCTCCCACCCTCGCCTGCGCAGACTGTGTCAAGAGACCCCTCCCCACCTGATACTATGCGCCGACCCCAGGCACTCACCTGAGCGAATCTCATACGGTTCCTCTGGTACGCAGTCTTCTGCGTGCGAGCAGTGTCAACGAGCTGGAAGCTGGTCTCGTCCTCCTCGTGGAAGTAGGCGTACTGACTGCCACCGCCGAACTGGGAGGAGTACTTATCTGTGGGAGGGGGAAAGAAGGTGGCATGTTACCAGGAACAGAGAGGCTGCAAGATATCTTTGGACATTGGAAAGAACTTGCACGCCTATAGCACCTTTCGCAACCTCAGGGTGTCTCAAAGAGCTTTACAGCCAATGAAAGTATAGTCGCTGCTGTAATGTCGGAAACACGGCAGCCAATTTGCGCACAGCAAGCTCCCACAAAAGAGCAATGTGATAATGTCCAGATCATTGGTTTTAGTAATGCTAATTGAGGGGATAAACATTGGTCAGGACACAAATGTGAAAGCATTCCCCGATAGGTTCAACAAAACCTTACGCAAATACACAGACGGACTCTCGCACACCCGCTGCAAGTCCCAGGATCAATCTGTGCAGAGAAGCTACAATAGAGCGAGCAGGCTGGTGGGGGAGAGGAGTTAGACGGAACACCCAAGGTTTCTGCTCCTGATTGATAATCACCAACTCCTACACAAAGTGTGCGAGTCAAAGTCAGGACACAATAGTCAGGCTCTGTTGGGATGCTCTCCACAGCCGACTAGCCCAGAGGTGTCAAATGGGCTCAGACGGCTGCTTGCTGAGATAGGTAGTGTCTATAAAGTGTATCCCATCACCAATCAAATGCACTTACTGGTGTATCGCTTATCTTGATATGTTGCTCCTGTCCAATCAGCAACCTGTAAATATAAATTGTTACACACACTTAGAGTAACTCACCGCCCCAAATTACAAACACTCACATTCTCAATTTTTACACAGTCATGTAGAATTGACACTGTTTAAAAGAGTACTTAACCATTTGCACCCCTTGATCAAATACTCCCAAAGATGGCAGTCACTAGTCAAGGAAAACATACAAACCTCCGCTGCTAATCCATAAGCTTAAGGTCTGGTATAGCACATGCTTCCTGTAACACTGTCTCCCTTACTCCTTCAACATCTCTGCAACACTGCTCAGGGCTCCCGGGACACAGGTTTAAGATTTTGAGCAAGAAATGCAGGGGGAATGTGAGGAAGAACTTATTTTTTTTAAACACAACGAGTGCTAATGCCCTGGAACTCTCTGCCCACGAGGGTGGTAACAATGGAAACAATGATTTCAAAAGGAAATTGGATAGGAACACACGAAATAGGAACAGGAGTAGGCCATTCAATCCCTTGAGCCTGCTCCACCATTCAATGGCTGATCTGATTGTAGTCTCAACTTCACATTCCACCTACTCCCAATAACCTTTGACTCCCTTGTTAGTCAAGAATCTATCTACCTCCACCTTAAAAATATTCATTGACCCTGCCTCCACTGCTCTCTGGGGAAGAGAGTTCCAAGGATACACTGGCCTCAGAGACAAAACATTTCTTGTCATCTCCATCTTAAATGGGAGGCCCATTATTTTTAAACTGTGCCCCCCTAGTTCTAGTCTCCCCCAAAAGGGGAAACATCCTTTCAGCATCCACCCTGTCAATCCCCTCAGCATTTTAAGTTTCAACAAGATCACCTCTCATTCTTCCAAACTCCAATGAATACAGGCCCAACCTGTCCAACCTTTCCTCATAAGATATCCCCATCATCCCAGCAATCAGTTGAGTAAAACTTCTCTGAACTGCTCCTAAGTTAATTAATTAATTTCCTAAATAAAGATACCAAAACTGTGCACTGTACTCTAGATGCGGTTTCACCAATGCCTTGTACAACTATAGCAAAACATCCCTACTGTTATTATCCAATCTCTTTGCAATAGACGACAACATTCCATTAGCCTTCCTAGTCACTTACTGCACCTGCATACTAACTTATTGTGATTTACTTGAAAATACAGGGATTGAACGGAGGAGTGGGACTGACTGGACAGCTCCGTGAGGAGCCTGCATGGACCTGATGGGCCGAGTGGCGTCCTTTTGTGCCGTAAACGACTCTGTCTTGGAACCAGTCGCTCCGCTCCTTCTGTTTTCCCCCTGCTGCCCACGATGATTCTACCCTTTTGGCCATACCCCGGACCACCCATGGGCAATAGCACAGGGATTTGCTAGTCTGCTAAGTTTAACAATGTTGTTCCCATTGATGAGCAGTTGACAATAACAGCTTCCTAAACCTAACATTCATACGCTTCATGTTCGTCCATATGTTCTTGATCAGTTAGTCAGTGCACATAGACCCTCGTTGCTCCAGATACCTGGCCTCAGGGAGCAGCCTCACCTTTCCCAGCCGATCGCCCTTACTGAACGGCTGATAGGGCATATCCTTGAACTGCTCTGGGACTGCACACGGTCCCCATCCGAACGGATTATCCTGGATCACAGGGGTCAGGAATTTCGCCATCTTCTACAATCAGCTGCAAAAAGACACCCAAACAACGAATAAATAGGAGGGAGAGCCAAGTGCATTCAGGATATCTCACTCACAATTCACCAGACGCAACCTTACACCACTGCTCCCCGCTACCCACCAGTGTCACTCAGCATGAGCGGGCAGCACCTTCACCTGAAGATTGAGGGTTCAAGCCCCAACCCGGAGACTTGAGCACAAAGTGCAGAGCCGAGAGCGCTGCACTGCTGGAGGCACTGCCTTTTGAATGGGATGTTGAAACCGAGCCTCATCTTCCCTCCCAGAGGCGTGGAAATAATCCAATAGCCCCTATTTCTTAGATGAGCCAGGAGGTCCTCCCTGCTGTCTTGGCGCTAACGTTTATCCCGCTAACCTTGCCCTGGGCACTATGTAAATGCACTGTCACTGTCGCTGCCCCGGGCGCTACTTAAATGCACTGTCACTGTCGCTGCCCCGGGCGCTACGTAAATGCACCGGTCACTGTCGCTGCCCGGGGTGCTACGTAAACGCACTGGTCGCTGCCGCTGCCCCAGGCGCTACGTAAATGTACTGTCACTGTCGCTGCCCCGGGCGCTAAGTAAATGCACTGGTCACTGTCGCTGCCCCGGGCGCTACATAAATGCACTGACCCTGCCCCGGGCGCTACGTAAATTCACTGACCCTGCCCCGGGCGCTACGTAAATGCACTGTCCCTGCCCCGGGCGCTACGTAAATGCACTGTCCCTGCCCCGGGCGCTACATAAATGCACTGTCCCTGCCCCTGCACCGGGCGCTACGCAAATGCAATGTCCCTTCCCCTGGCGCTACGTAGATGCACTGTCCCTGCCCCGGGCGCTATATAAATGCACTGACCCTCCCCCGGGCGCTATATAAATGCACTGACCCTCCCCCGGGCGCTATATAAATGCACTATCGCTGATCCAGGACCGATTCCCAGTCGATGCGTCCGGGAAGCTGGGCTGGGGGGGGGGGGACGGGACATATTTTTAATAGTTTAACTTACTCGTTGTATAAAATATCCAATTATTTAAATACCCTGGGCCGCCGCGCGCCGAATCGCGCAGTTTTTACCCGATTTTCTCGCTTTGATCTGCCCGATGGCACCAGATTAAAAACTTGAACAAAAATTAAAACCTGAGCGGCCCGGGAGGGAGGCGCCACACTGCCGGAAACCGGGAGCAGGCTCGAGGCGCGACACTGTCGTAACACGGCGTGTCGATTTCGCCATTTAAAGGTCATTTTTTGGACAGGTGCTCAATAACTGATTCGCCAGAGATATCTATGGGGCCCGAATAACCAGCTTCCTCCCGGTTAAAATGGATAAATTAGTTATTAGCCTCCCAAATTCACTTTACGGTCCTGTTGCCACACCATCAGAAAGTAGGTCGGGACTACTCTACGACATTGTCGTAAAACCTCAAGTCGAATTAAAATTTTTTAAATGACAAATTCTAGAGCACCACGATGCCTAAGCAACTTTTATAACCGCTTTTATATCAGACCAAACCATACAACGCAAATTTTTGCGGCTCTACCTTCTAATTGTGCGCCATAATGTGAATCTACTTTACGGCTGTGTGGCAGCGACAACGAATCAATGAGCGTGTGAGTGGTGACATGATGGGTCCCAGTGGAACTGAGACTGGATTTTCGCCGACATTGCCACCTGCTAGCCAGGAGTGAAACAGCAGCACGGTTAAAAATAAAATACTGAGGATGCTGGAAAGCTGAAATAAAAACAGAAATGCTGTAAAAACTCAGCAGGACTGACAGCATCTGGTGGAGAGAGAAACAGAGTTAACATTTCGAGTCCATATGACTCTTCTTCAGAGCTAAAGAGAAGTAGAAATGTGATGGATTTTATGCTGTTTAAGGTGGAGGGAGCAGGTGAAGCTGGATAGAAGGCCAGCAATAGGTGGGGGCTAAGGAGAGATTGACAAAGATGTCATGAACAAAAGGACAGAGGAAGTGTTAATGGTGGTAAAGACTAAAGAAGGTGCTGATAGTGGCATAAAGGTAAGATATCAGCATGTGTTAATAGCAGAACATGGATCAGCGCTCTGTGAAAGAACACCATGGAAACAAGTGACAGATGGCCTTTTCGGGGTGGGGTGGGAGGAGTGGGTAGTGGTAGACGAAAAGGGATTTTAAAAATACATAAATGCGTACCTGAAAAATAAAGAAAAAGGATTTAAATAGGGGTGGAGATAGAGGAGAGAGTTCATGGTCTGAAGTTGTCAAACTCAATATTCAGTCCGGAAGGCTGTAAAGTGCCTAGTCGGAAGATGAGGTGCTGTTCCTCCAGTTTGCGTTGAGCTTCACTGGAACAATGCAGCAGGCCAAGGACGGACATGTGGGCATGAGAGCAGGGTGGAGTGTTTAAAATAGCAAGCAACAGGGTTATGCTTGCGGACAGACTTTGTTCTGCAAAGCGGTCACCCAGACTGCGTTTGGTCTCTCCAATGTAGAGGAAACCACATTGGGAGCAACGAAAGCAGTTGACCAAATTGAAGGAGGTACAAGTGAAGCACTGCTTCACCTGAAAGGAATGTTTGGGCCCTTGGATGGTGAGGAGGGGGGGAAGTAAAGGCACAGATGTTGCACCTTCTGCAGTTGAATGGGAAGGTGCCATGGGAAGAGGATATTGGGGACGCTGGAGGAGCGGACCAGGGTGTCCCGGAGGGAATGGTTCCTACAGAATGCTGATGCGGGGGGGTGGGGGTGGTGAGGGAAAGATATGTAAGGTGGTGGCATCATGCTGGAGTAGGCGGAAATGGCGGAGGATGATCCTTTGAATGCAGAGGCTGGTAGGGTGATAAGTGAGGACAAGGGGGACCCTATCATGTTTCTGGGAGGGAGAGGAAGGTGTGAGGGCGGATACGCAGGAGATGGGTTGGACACGGTTGAGGGCCCTGTCAACCACCGTGGGTGGAAAACCTCGGTTAAGGAAGAAGGAAGACATATCAGAGGAACTGTTTTTGAAAGTGGCGATGGAGGCGAGGGAACTGAGAGAATGGGATGGACTCCTTACAGGAAGCGGGGTGTGAGGAGCTGTAGTCGAGGTAGCTGTGGGCATCAGTAGGCTTGTAATGGATATTGGTGGACAGTCTATCACCAGAAATTGAGACAGAGAGGTCAAGGAAGGGAAGGGAAGTGTCAGAGATGGACCATGTGAAGGTGAGAGAAGGGTGGAAATTGGAAGCAAAATTGATAATTTTTTCCAGGTCCAGACAAGAGGATGAAGCGGCACCGAAACAGTCATTGATGTACCGAAAGACAAGTTGTGGGAGGGGGGGGCCTGAGTAGGATTGGAACAAGGAATGCTTTACATACCCCATTAGGAGACAGGCATAAGTGGGGCCCATGCATGTATCTATAGCACACCTTTTATTTAGAGGAAGTGAGACGTTAAAGGAGAAATTGTTCAGCGAGAGAACAAGTTCAGTCAGACGGAGGAGAGTAGTGGTGGATGGGGATTGTTTGGGCCTCTGTTTGAGGAAGAAGCAGTGAGCCATCAGACCATCCTGGTGGGGGACGGAGGTGTAAGGGGATTGGATGTCCATGGTGAAGAGGAGGCAGTCAAGTCCAGGAAAATGGGAACTGTTGATATGATGTAGGACATTAGAAGAATTGTGGATGTAGGTGGGAAGAGACTGGACAAGGGGAGAGACAATGGAGTTAAAGTAGGAAGAAATGAGTTCCATGGGGCAAGAACAAGCGGACACGATGGGTCTACCAGGACAGTCCTGATTGTGGATTTTGGGAAGGAGGTAGCAGTGGGCTGTTTTGGGTTGGGAGACTATGAAGTTGGAAGCTGTGGAGGGAAGATCTCCAGAGGAGGTGAGGTCAGTTACAGTCCTGGAAACAATGGCTTTATGTTCGGTGGTGGGGTCATGGTCCGGGGGCGGTAAGAAGAAGTATCTGAGAGTTGGTGCTCAGCCTCTGCAAGGTCAGTATGCCAGACAACAACAGCACCACCCTTGTCAGCAGCTTTGATAACAAAGAAATTGCAGCAGTCTGCATTACACTGCTTGAGGTCAGGGCAAATACCTGTCTGGTCAAAGTGCTGGTATAAAGAACGTATCCTTTTTATCTTTCTCTATTTCTGTTGGACTGTGAATTTAAAAATACAATGACTGCCAGTTTGAAAGACATGTCTACTGGAACAGGGTGAGAGATATATACAATGTTGCAGCCCTGGAACAGAGTGTGCCATGAAAGACAGGATGGTGCCGGAAAGGAGTCTTGGACCAAGGGAGCTGCCTGACAACAGCATTTTAATTGACTCCTGACCAGGGTTTGTGTGAGAGCAGTGCAGCAGAAAACTCCTGGCTTGCAAAGAGAAAACACCTAAAATCTCTTTTCCTCACATCTCTATAACCTGCTCTCTCTCTGAGGAAACCCATCTAAAAAGTAGAAGGGGAAAACCACTGTAAAAGACATTGTAAAGCAAGTGTTCAACCAGTGAACTAAATACTGGAAGTGCTGGAAGACCATCTCGTGTCATCAACAAAGAACTGAAAGGAATTTGGAAGACATCGATCAAAATCAACACATCTAATCCTGTACTCCAGAATTGGTGCTATTGAACTGTTTTATCCCACCCTTAAAATCCATGTTTTGTGTGTCTTGTGTGTGTGTGTATCGGGATTTAAGAAGGGGTAGAGTTTAGGTTATAGAGTTAGAAATTAGCAGTTCATATTTCTTTCTTTTGCCACTGGTCAAAGACAATTTGTTCAATAAACAGTTATTTACTTAGATAAAAACAAAAAAACTGCGGATGCTGGAAATCCAAAACAAAAACAGAATTACCTGGAGAAACTCAGCAGGTCTGGCAGCATCGGCAGTGACCGCCGACGCTGCCAGACCTGCTGAGTTTTTCCAGGTAATTCTGTTTTTGTTTTAGTTATTTACTTATTAAGTTTACAAATCTGGTGTTTGTATTCTGTTAACCTAAATTAAACAGTTGGGTAGAATTGGGGCAATCTGGTGGTTTGGTCAAACTTTTCACATTTGTTGGGGCTCAGGGAGCAGTGGGGTTTGATATTACAGAGCACTATTCCCAGTGAGTCGTGACAAAATGTGGGGGCTCAGGTCCGGGATATTTTGGAACAAAAGTCAACGATGATTTGGGTGTAGATTTAGTAAGTAATAAAAGCTAAAAGGAAACACCAGGTTTGTGCTGTCAAAAAATAAGGTGGTACTGGAAACTGCTAAAGTTTTCCTGCAGGTGGAAGAGGTGTCCCTGACAATTTTACAAGGGATCTCAAAAGTCAGGTTGATCGGATTGGCAAGTAAATTAAGAATAGGATTGCCTGCCAAAGCTAGGAAGGCAGAGATAATCGAAGAGATAGAACAGCATTTAAAGTTGGAAGTGATACCTGACACTAGTAAGTCACAGCTGGAGGTAGTGAGACTTCAGTTAGAAATGAAGGAGCTTGAATTTGAACAAGCAAAGGAAATGAAAAAAATTGAGAAAGAAAAATAAAGAGAAGGGGCATTCCAAAAGGAACAGGCAGAAAGGCAGAAGAGAGAAAGAAAACAAGAACTAGAAATGTGAAAACTTGATCTCCAGAGGGAATTAGAAATGGTGAGGTTAGAAAAGGAAGAAAGAGAAAAAGAGAGAGACAGAGAATTCCAGCTTAGAATGCTGGAAGTTAAAAAAGAGACACCAGGAGGTGAGGCAGGACTTATTCCCAGATCAGAACCCAGTGGGGAGATGTTTAAATTTGTACAAGCTCTTCCAAAGTTTGAGGAAAGGGATGCGGAAGCATTCTTTATTTCATTTGAGAAGAAAGCTAAACGGATGAACCGGCCAAAGGAAAACTGGACATTGCTCATGCAGAGCTAATTGACAGGTAGAGCACAGGAAATTTATGCTTCACTGTCAGAGGAGGTTTCTAAGGATTATGATGTGGTGAAAAAGGCCATTTTGAGTGCATATGAATTGGTCCCTGAATCATACAGACAAAAGTTTTGAAATTTAAGGAAATGGCCTGGGCAAGCTTACATTGAATTTGAAAGGATTAAGCAAAATAGTTTTGATAGGTGGATACGAGCATTAGGAGTTAAAACTACCTATGAAGGTTTTCAGAGAGACCATTTTCTTGGAAGAATTTAAAAACTCCCTACCTTATGTAATAAGAACCCGTGTTGAAGACCAAAGGGTTGCAACTGCTAGACAGGCAGCAGTAATGGCTGACGATTATGAGCTGATCCATAAAACTAAACCTTTTTTCCATCACCCCCATAAATTTGAAAAGGATAGAAAGTGGGAGAGTAAAAGGAAGGCAAGGAACCAGGGTAAAGAATGGATAGCTGGGAATACCTTGAGACCTCCTCCCCAGATTAGGAAGGAAGGTACTGAGCTTGGAGGTGAAACTCGAAAGCCTAATTATTTCCATTATAATAAATTCGGCACATTCGTTCAGAATGCTGGTAGTTGTGAGGGAAGCCCATGGGACTTATTAGAGTTCGAAAGAGGGATTCCGAAAAGGGAACTCAGAAAGAAAATGCCATGGATCAAATTGTAGTTTTAACTACAAATAAGAGACTGGAGGTAACCACTGCTGTGAATGCAGGTGAAGTGAATAAAGTAGATGAGAGATATAAAAGGTTTTTGACGAAAAGAAAGATAGCCCCTTTTCATCAAATGATGCAGCTAAACCCATAACTATATTAAGGGGCACAGGAGTTACTCAAACTCTTTTATTGGAGAAGGACCTAGTTTTCCCTCCAGCGAGTTCAATGAAAGCTAAAGTATTGGTATACAGGATAAGTGGAGAATGTGCCCCGGTTCCATTGTACAAAGTGCAACTGGAGTGTGATTTGTTATCTGGGTCGGTGGTTGTAGGAGTGGTTAAGAAATTACTCGTGGACAGAGTTAATTTACTCCTGGGGAATGATTTGGCTGGAGTGAAGGTTATAGCTTCACCCACAATTACAAAAAGTCCGAGCGAGCCTGAAGAGATGGAGCAGTTACAAGAACAAGTTCCTGGTATTTTTCACTCGTGGGTGAAGAGCAATGGCTAAACAAAGTCCATCACCAGATGTTAGAGTAGCTAAAACTTTCTTTAAGGATGAGGATAATTCAAAGGAAGTGTTTGGCATGTCTTTATTAATTGAGGCTCAGAAAGCAGATCCGGAGTTAAACAAGTTGGCGCAGTCAGCTCACAGTGAAGCTGAGGTTGAAAGAGTTCTGGAGTGTTATTACATTAAAATCAGAGTTCTGGTGAGAATTCCAAACACTAACCACCCTCTGAGAGAAGAATTTCCTCCTCCTCATCTCTCTCTGGAAGACCCCTTATTTTGAAACTGTGCCCCTAGTTCTAGATTCCCCCACAAGGGGAAAACATCCTCGCAACACAAGCTATGCTGAAATCTCTGGAATGTGACTTGAACTCACACTTCCTGACTTAGAATGCTACCAACTGAAACAAAATGGACACCTTACTCCCCGCTTCAAAACCTGTTTTTCAATGCAGTTTGTTTTGGGAAAATGCTGGAAATATAGAGCAGGTGAATTGGCATCTGGAGAAAGAACAGACATGTTTTGACACTCTTTAAGCATGCACAGTACTTCATGAGGGATTCCACTCAATGCAATGACTTGTCTTCCCCCCTCCACCGTCCATTACATAGGGTCACAAGGGTCTATGGCAGCATTTATGCTCCATATAAGCCTACTCCTATCCTACTTCATATAACCCCAGTATAATCCCTTTCTCCCTCATATGTTTATCCAGCTTCCCCTTAAATATATCTACACTATTCACCCCAACCACTCCCTGTGGTAGCTTTTCCCCATTTCCACCACTCTCTGAGTAAAGAAGTTTCCCCGAATTCTCGATTGGATTTATTAGTGAAGGTCTTATATTTATGGCCCCTAGTTTTAGTCTTTGCTACAAGCAGAAACGTCTTCCACAAGTCTACACTATCAAACGCCTTCATAATCTTAAAGACCTCTATCAGTCTTTCCTTTCCTGGAGGAGGAACCACAGCCTGTTCAGTGTTTCCCAGCAGTTATAACCTCTCAGTTCTGGTATCATCCTCATGAATCCTTTCGCTGGCACTTTTACCAATGTCTCTGAAGGTGATCTACAGATGCTGAGAGTTTTCTGTCCCTATTTCCGATTCACGGAATAATTCTTTGACTGGTTTTCGACAGGTTTATGCAGTGATGACTCATAAATAAAAGCCCTCTGACAGGGCTTTAAACTAGTGCAGGAGCTGGAAGAGGGGAGGTGAAAGGAGACTTAGAAATTCAAAGAGAAAGGTCGAAGTATCGAACAGTACAGCGATTTGGGTAAAGACACGCAGAGTGGGCCGGGAAGGGACAGAGAGTCAGACAAAAAATGTACATCAGCAAATAAGGTCACTGCAGGGAATAGAAGTAAAAAGCTGAAACTAAGAGGTCCTTTACCTGAATGCACGAAGCATCCGCGATAGGATGGATGATGTAGTGGCACAAATAGAGGGAAAAGATTTAGATCTAATCACCATTACAGGGACATGGTTACAATATGACCAAGCTTGGGAAATAAATATTCCAGGGTACACAGTATTTCAGAAAGGCGGACAGATGGGAAGGAGCAGGCTTAGCCCTGATAATAGAAAATGACATAAAGACATTAGTGAGAAAGGATCAGGCCTCTGAAGATCATGAAGTAGAATCAATATGGGTGGAGATTAGGAGTAGCAAGAGTCAGAAAACACTGATGGGAGTAGTTTATAGGCCCCCCTAACAGTAGAACATGAGTTTGTAGAATATTTTTGTGACAGTTTTGTGGAGCGGTACATAGTAGGACTGACTAGGGATAAAACTATCTTAGATATAGTATTGTATAATGAAGCAGGGTTAATTAGTAATGTCATAATAAAAGATCCACTGGGAAATAGTGATCATAATACCATTCAATTCCATATTAAGTTTGAAAGTGACATATGCCAAACAAAACTCAAATTTAAACAAAGCCAATTACATAAGGTGGTTAGTTTATTGTCACTGGACTATTGTTCCAGGGACCCAGGGAAATGCTCTGGGGACGTGGGTTCAAATCCCTCCACAGCAGGTGGTGGAATTGAATTCAATAAAAATCTGGAATTACAAGTCTAATGATGACCATGAAACCATTGTCGATTGTTGTAAAAACCCGTCTGATTCACTAATGTCCTTTAGGGAAGGAAATCTGCCATCCTTACCTGCTCTGGCCTACAAGTGCTCCAGACCCACAACAATGTCGTTGACTCTTAAAAATGTCATCTGAACAAGGGCAATTAGGGATGGGCAATAAATGCTGGCCAAACCAGCGACGCCCACATCCCATGAACAAATTTAAAAAAACATGGCTATAAGGGGAAAACTGGCTAAGGTTAATTGGGTAAATAGACTAAAAAGATATGGAGGTAAATAAACAGTGGGAAACATTTAAATAAACAATTCAAAATGTTCAACAAAAATACATTCCATTGACAAACAAAAACTCAGACAATAGGGCCCATCTGTGGCTCACTCAGGATAGTATTAATTAGAAGCAGAGGCTTGTAGTGTTGCAAAAAAACAGTAGCAAGTCTGAGGATTGGGAATGTTTTAGAAACCAACAGACAGCTACCAAGAAGTTGATAAAAAGGGAAAAAAATAGAATGAGAGTAAACCAGCGAGAAATATACAAGCAGATTGTAAGAGCTTTTATAAGTATATATATATATATATATATATATATATATATAAAGTAAAGGAAGAGAGTAGCTAAAGTAAACGTTGGTCCCTTAGAAGCAGAAAATTAGGAAATAGCAAAGGCATTGAGCAAATATTTTGTGTCTGTCTTCACAGTAGAAGATACAAGTTCCATATCAGAAATAGACAGTAACCTTGTAGCTAAAAAAAGTGAGGAAATTAGGGAAATTAATGTCAGCAGAGATAAAATATTGAAGAAACTTAAGGGACTAAAATCTGACAAATCCCCTGGACCTGATGCCCTACACCCTTGGGTTCTAAAAGAGATAGTGGATGTATTAGCTATAATTTTCCAAAATTCCTTAGATTCGGGAACAGTTCCACTAGAAGTTGGCAAATGTTGCACCAGTTTTTAAGAAAGGAGGGAGAGAGAAATCAGTGAACTACAGGCCAGTTAGCCTAACATCTGCTGTTGGGAAAATGCTGGCATCTATTATTAGGGAAGTCTTAACAATGCACTTAGAAAAGCATAGTGTGATTAGAACAAATCGGCATGGTTTTACCAAAGGGGAATTCTGTTTGACAAACTCATTAGAGTTTTTGAGGATGTAAGCAGTAGGGTAGATAAAGGGGAACCAGTAGATGTAGTATACCTGGATTTTCAAAAGGCATTCGATAAGGTGCCACACAAAAGGTTAATAGGCAAAATAAGGACTCTTGGATTTGGGATGGTTAGCATGGATTGAGGATTGGTTAATGAAAAGAAAATAGAGTGTGGGCATAATTGAGGCTTTTTCAAGTTGTCAGGCAGTGAGTAGTGGAGTGCCGCAAGGATCAGTGCTGGGGCCTCAGCTATTTACAATCTATATTAATGAGTTAGATGAAGAGATGGAGAGTAATGTATCTACATTTGCTGATGATATCAAGCTAGGTGGAAAGGTAAGCTGTGAGGAGGACACAGAGAGACTGCAAAGAGATAGAGACAGGTTAAGTGAGTGGACAACAAAATGGCAGATGGAGTATTATGTAGGGAAGTGTGAAGTTATTCACTTTGGCCGTAGAATAGGAAAGCTGAATATTTTTTAAAAGGTGAGAAACTGGTAAGTGTTGATGTTCAGAGACTTGGGTGTGCTCATAAAAGGAACGCAGGAAGTTAACATACAGGTGCAGCAAGCAATTAGGATGGAAAATGCCATGTTGACTTTCACTGCAAGGGGATTGGAGTACAAGAGTAAAGAAGTTTTGCTGTGGTTGAACAGGGTTTTGGTGAGACCACATCTGGAGTACTTAGTGCAGCTTTGGTCTCCATATTTAAGAAAGGATATACTTGCATTGGGGGCGGTACAGTGAAGGTTCATTAGATTGGTCCCTGGGATGAGGGGGTTGCCCTATGATGAGAGGCTGAATAAATTGGGTTCATATTCTCTGGAGTTTAGAAGAATGGCAGCGATCTCATTGAAACCTACAAAAATTCTGAAGGGAAAAAGCAAAATACTGCGGATGCTGGAAATCTGAAACAAAAACAGAAATAGCTGGGAAAACTCAGCAGGTCTGACAGCATCTGTGGAGATGAACACAGTTAACGTTTCGAGTCCGAATGACTCTGATGAAGAGTCACTTAACTGTGTCCCTCTCCGCAGATGCTGTCAGACCTGCTGAGTTTTTCCAGTTATTTTTGTTTTTGTTTTAAAATTCTGAAAGGGTTTGATAGGGTAGATGCCGAGAGATTGTTTCCACTGGTTAGGGAATCTAAAACACGGGGGCACAGTCTCAGGATAAGGGGCCGCTTCACTCAAAGAGTTGTGAATCTTTAGAATTCTCTACCCCAGAGGGTTGTAGATGCTCCATTGTTGAATACCTTTAAGGCTGGGATGGACAGATTTTTGGGCTCGCAGGGAATTAAGAGATATGGGGAGCGGCAGGAAAATGGAGTTAAAGCCCAAGATCAGCCATGATGGTATTGAATGGTGGAGCAGGCTCGATGGGCCGAGTGGTCTCCTCCTGCTTCTATTTCTTAGGTTCTTAGTTTGGGTCAAATCCCTTTAAGAAGTAATTATAAAATAAAAATATGAAAATGTACAAAATAATTTTATTTAATATTTTCCATATCAGTAAATTTCCTTTATGCAAGATGTATATCTTCATTATTAATTTTAAAAAAAGTAAAATATGAATCTATCTATAAACTATTAGAAGTCCAAGGCACATACTTTGCATAAATAAATCTCTGTTACTTTTGTCATTGGTAAATTGATTTGAGTCAATCATTTCTCGTGACTGACTCCAAGACGCAAACCCAGCACAGCTGGCAGTCTTGGTGAAAATGTAGAAAAGTTCCAACTCTTTTTAAACAACGATTCTGAAAATTGGGATCATTTATGTTTTTGAAGCTCTGAATTCAGCTTAGTTTTAAAATACTGGTGGTGAAATTCACCTAGGAGGCCAGTACAAAACAGCTGGGTCCCAGTTCCAATGGGTGCTCAACCACTCTGTCTGCAGCCCAGCTCCAATGGGCGAAGGAAATCTTTTGTGTGCTCACCCACATGTTCACACTTCATGTGAGAATCCAAAGAGTGAGCATTTCCACTGGTATTGGCACTGTCAGGCTATGGACTCTGGGGCTATAATACCCAGGCATAACCCTACTGATACTTGACCTGTCTATGTATTGTCCACGAGGAGTCCCTGGGTACTGGATCAGAAGGGGGAGGGGTAACGACCTGTTCCCCACTTCCTGAAGCCAGGGCAATGAGATTCATTGCACACATGAAGTGCGATCAGGTGGGTGAGTGTGCAAAAGATTTCCATCACCCGTTGGAACTGGGACCCAGTTGCTCTGTACTGGCCATTGCAGCACTAATTCAACACTGCCCGATCCTGGGGCCTCTCTCTCCGATCTGTGAGACTCAGTACCATTGGGAAAGCAGTCACTCACTTGACCACGTGGGAATCTACAGGAGCAGTGGACCAGGTGATTGGCACCTTCCCTATGGCGGAACATACATCGGGGAGAGGGAGGCATCGTAACCCACGTGTTATATGCTTCAGTAACATCACCTCTGGTGGGATCCTTCGGATGCCCAGTGACAGAAACAAAATTAAAAACACACAGGCCAGGATTTTCAGCTTGGTGAGCGCGCGCCGACACTCAAGAGTGGGAAATAGCGGGCGATGATGTCGGGCGAGCGTCCCGTCAGCATTGCGCACACCCCCATGCGCGATATTGTGCTCAGCGGGCGCAGATGGGATTTGGCAGCGCGTCCGCCAGCGATTAGGACGGCTCTTAAGCCCATTAATTTAACTAATTAAAGTGAAATTTTCCACGCGGTCGGCGAGTAGGCAAAGAGGCCAAGAGGCCTTTGCGTTTTTTTTCAGCGAAACCCAATCCACGGGCGGGATGAGGTTTCAAACTGTGATTTTAAAAATGTTTCTAAGCTCATTTTCAACCCGTCCCTGCTCGGGTGACAGAGTCAGGTGAGGGCGGTTGGGTGGGGGGCGGGGGGCGGGCTCACGTTTTCCTTCTCTATTTTTAAATTCTTTATTTTTAATGTTAAACGTCTTCGGCTCCCTGAGGCATCAGCTCTGCGCCCTCCCCCACTCTGGCAGCGCCGAGGTTATGGCTGTTAAATGGCCAACCAGCGTGAAGTGGTGATCGGGGCCTGGTCGCAGGAGGCAGGCTGCTGTGTGGCCATTCCCCAGGCCCTTCTGCTACCCCCCCCCTCCCCCCACCTGACGAGGGGAAAATCCTCCCTGTAGAGCGCAGCGCAATTGTCAATCTGTAAGTGATCCATCAGCCGCCATCCCAATCCCCATGGCTGATCTGTGTTTCTCCCCAACCCTCGGCACAGCTCCTCATGACAGGACACAATTCTCCTTCTTGCTGTTGTTATTGCTTCTGCCGATACTGTGGTCTGGGACCGAGGAGGTGCCCTTACCTGTCAAGACAGAAAGGCACAGGGTGAGTGAGAGCGGAGAGGGGAATCCCACCTTGTCATGAGGGAAGTGGAGAGAGGGAGGGGGTCTTGCAATGGGGCGAGGGATCTGGGAAATACCTCCAGCTTCACCTTCTGCTCACGGAGGGCATTCATTTCCCTGCAGTGACACAATTCCGCTTGGACCAGCAGACAATGGTGGAATGGTTCTGCTACTGCAGCAGAAATCTATGGGTTCAAATCTCACCGTGAGAATTTGAGGGAGTTGGAAAGTTTAGGGAGGGAATTCCAGAGATGGGGCCTGGGCAACTGAAGGCGCAACTGCCAAAGACGGAGAAATGAAAATCAGGAATGTTGAGGAGGCCACAATTGGAGGACTGCATGGATCCCAGATGGCTGTGGGCCGGGAGGAGATTTTCTTTTTATTCATCCATGGGACGTGGGCGTCGCTGGCTGGGCCAGGATTTATTGCCCATCCCCAATTGTCCTTGAGAAGGTGATGGTGAGCCGCCTTCTTAAATCGCTGCAGTCCCTGTGGTGTAGGTGCACCCACAGTGCTGTTAGAGAGGATTTTGACCCAGTGACAGTGAAGGAACAGGGATATATTTCCAAATCAGAATGGTGAGTGACTTGGAGGGGAACTTGCAGGCAGTGGTGTTCCCCATGTATCTGCTGCCCTTGTCCTTCTAGGTGGTAGAAGTCATGGGTTTGGAAGGTGCTGTCAAAGGAGGTTTGGTGAATTCCTGCAGTGCATCTTGTAGATGGTACACACACTGGTGCCACTGTGCGTCGGTGGTGGAGGGCGTGAATGGTGAAGGTGGTAAATGGGGCGTCAATCAAGTGGCTGCTTTGTCCTGGATGGTAAACAAAAACAGAATTGCCTGGAGAACCTCAGCAGGTCTGGCAGCATCGGCAGAGAAGAAAAGAGTTGACGTTTCGAGTCCTCATGACCCTTCAACAGAACTGTTGAAGGGTCATGAGGACTCGAAACATCCACTCTTTTCTTCTCTGCTGATGCTGCCAGACCTGCTGAGTTTCTCCAGGTAATTCTGTTTTTGTTTTGGATTTCCAGCATCCGCAGTTTTTTTTGTTTTTGTCCTGGATGGTATCCAGTTAGCAGGTTACAGTGATAGGGAGGGGCAAGGCTGTGGAGGGATTTGCAAACAAGAATGAGGATATTCAAATCAAAATGTTACCTTTGGAAATTCAAACAGCCCTATCCAGAGAGCAGTGTCTGTCCTGTAAGCTCACACTGAGGGGAGGGGTACAGGGTGGCGAGTGCGAGAACCCACAATGTGGCCAAAGGTACCTGTGCTCAAGTTGGTTGTGTTTCCAGTCTCTGCGGGCTGTCTTCCACTTTTGGCTGAGTCTTTCATCTTCCCCCTCAGGCTCCTCCTGAGGGCTTTGGGCTCTGAGTTCCCCTCTGCCAACCTGGAATCACTGTCAGCAGTCTGGGACGCTTTAACTCTCCTGAAACTGCCCCGGCCGATGTTCAGTATTTTGAATCCGCTGCCGGTGTCGGGCATCTGATTGGCTGGGACCAGGTCTTCGAGCGGCTCTGGTTCATCCAGGCCCCGGACGTCATTGTTGACCAGCCATTCCTGAACAGCCTGGTTTGCCTTGCTGTGATCCTCTTTCTTACTGTCTCTCATGGTCCCCTTCCGCTCCCGGAATTTCACCGTGCTCTCCTTCCTCTGGAGCTCGGTCGGAGACAGCAGCTGGCTTTCCGAGCAGGCTCGAAGGTGCATCCCCTCCGACACCAGGAGATACTTGGGGTTGTCGAACTTCCTTTTCAAGTCATCCGATCGGGGTGGGACGAAGGCAGTGGTGATGCCCAACACCGGGGCTGTGAGTCTTGGCTTGATGTTCAGATGCTCGTGGAGATTCACCATGTCCGAGTTGGCATATAGCTCCCGGAATTCAGTATCAAAATTTTCCAGAACGTGCCCAGTGTAGACAGTCAGTGTGCTGCGGTGTAACCGGGAACAGCTCCATGTGAAACTACCGGGAAATCAGAAACCCAACTCAGCCTCTATTCGAAATAAGGACGGTGAGAATGCCAATTACAGAAAGTATGGGGCTGGGGAGGGTGGGAGAGGGGTTTGTGTCCGGGATGTCCCGTCTCAAACTGCATTCACACAACCAACAACCAAAACTTACTGCTCTGTCAGGGTTTCTCATTGTGCAATGGGAAAGTGGCATCCCCATCTACAACCCAACCTGGGGCTCAGTCACCATGGCACACAGACCAAGACAGAGATATAATATACACATACATAGATGTAGACACACACAGACTCAGACACTCACACACACACACAGGCTCAGACACACACACACACACACACACAGACTCAGACACTCACACACACGCACAGACTCAGACACTCACACACACGCACAGACTCAGACACTCACACACACGCACAGACTCAGACACTCACACACACGCACAGACTCAGACACTCACACACACGCACAGACTCAGACACTCACACACACGCACAGACTCAGACACTCACACACACGCACAGACTCAGACACTCACACACGCACAGACTCAGACACTCACACACACGCACAGACTCAGACACTCACACACGCACAGACTCAGACACTCACACACACGCACAGACTCAGACACTCACACACACACGCACAGACTCAGACACTCACACACACACACAGACTCAGACACTCACACACACGCACAGACTCAGACACTCACACACACACACACACAGACTCAGACACACACACACGCACACACAGACTCAGACACTCACACACACGCACACACAGACTCAGACACTCACACACACGCACAGACTCAGACACTCACACACACGCACAGACTCAGACACTCACACACATGCACAGACTCAGACACACACACACACGCACAGACTCAGACACTCACACACGCACAGACTCAGACACTCACACACGCACAGACTCAGACACTCACACACACACACACAGACTCAGACACTCACACACACGCACAGACTCAGACACACACACACACACACACACACACACACAGACTCAGACACTCACACACACACACAGACTCAGACACTCACACACACACACAGACTCAGACACTCACACACACACACACAGGCTCAGACACTCACACACACACACACAGGCTCAGACACTCACACACACACACAGGCTCAGACACTCACACACACACACACAGGCTCAGACACACACACACACACACACACACAGGCTCAGACACACACACACACACACACACACACACACACACAGACTCAGACACTCACACACACACACACAGACTCAGACACACACACACACAGACTCACTCACTCACACACACACAGACTCACTCACTCACACACACACACACACACACACACACACACACATACGCACAGACTCAGACACTCACTCACACACACGCACAGACTCAGACACTCACTCACACACACGCACAGACTCAGACACTCACACACACGCACAGACTCAGACACTCACACACACACGCACAGACTCAGACACTCACACACACACACAGCCTCAGACACACACACACACACACAGCCTCAGACACTCACACACACACACACACACACACACAGGCTCAGACACACACACACACACACAGACTCAGACACTCACATACACACACACAGACTCAGACACTCACATACATACGCACAGACTCAGACACTCACATACATACGCACAGACTCAGACACTCACATACATACGCACAGACTCAGACACTCACACACACACGCACAGACTCAGACACACACACACACGCACAGACTCAGACACTCACACACACACGCACAGACTCAGACACTCACACACACACGCACAGACTCAGACACTCACACACACACGCACAGCCTCAGACACTCACACACACACACAGCCTCAGACACACACACACACACAGCCTCAGACACTCACACACACACACAGCCTCAGACACTCACACACACACACAGCCTCAGACACTCACACACACACACAGCCTCAGACACTCACACACACACACACACACACAGACTCAGACACTCACACACACACACACACACAGACTCAGACACTCACACACACACACACACACACACACAGACTCAGACACTCACACACACACACACACACACACACACACGCACAGACTCAGACACTCACACACACGCACAGACTCAGACACTCACACACACACGCACAGACTCAGACACTCACACACGCACAGGCTCAGACACTCACACACGCACAGGCTCAGACACTCACACACGCACACACACACACACACACAGACTCAGACACTCACACACGCACACACACACACACACACACAGACTCAGACACTCACACACACACAGACTCAGACACTCACACACACACAGACTCAGACACACACACACACACACACACAGACTCAGACACACACACACACACACACAGACTCAGACACTCACACACACACACACAGACTCAGACACTCACACACACACACACAGACTCAGACACTCACACACACACACACAGACTCAGACTCAGACACACACACACACAGACTCAGACACACACACACACAGACTCAGACACACACACACATACACACACAGACTCAGACACACACACACACACACAGACTCAGACACTCACACACGCACACACACACACACACACACACAGACTCAGACACTCACACACACACAGACTCAGACACTCACACACACACAGACTCAGACACACACACACACACAGACTCAGACACACACACACACACACACAGACTCAGACACTCACACACACACACACAGACTCAGACACTCACACACACACAGACTCAGACACACACACACATACACACACAGACTCAGACACACACACACACACACAGACTCAGACACTCACACACACACACACACAGACTCAGACACTCACACACACACACACACAGACTCAGACACTCACACACACACACAGCCTCAGACACTCACACACACGCACAGCCTCAGACACTCACACACACGCACAGCCTCAGACACTCACACACACACACACACAGACTCAGACACTCACACACACACACACACAGACTCAGACACTCACACACACACACACACACACACACACAGACTCAGACACTCACACACACACACAGACTCAGACACACACACGCACAGACTCAGACACACACACGCACAGACTCAGAAACACACACGCACAGACTCAGACACACACACGCACAGACTCAGACACTCACACACACGCACAGACTCAGACACTCACACACACGCACAGACTCAGACACTCACACACACACACACAGACTCAGACACACACACACACACACACAGACTCAGACACTCACACACACACACACAGACTCAGACACTCACACACACACACACAGACTCAGACACACACACACACAGACTCAGACACACACACACACAGACTCAGACACACACACACATACACACACAGACTCAGACACACACACACACACACAGACTCAGACACTCACACACGCACACACACACACACACACACACAGACTCAGACACTCACACACACACAGACTCAGACACTCACACACACACAGACTCAGACACACACACACACACAGACTCAGACACACACACACACACACACAGACTCAGACACTCACACACACACACACAGACTCAGACACTCACACACACACAGACTCAGACACACACACACAGACTCAGACACACACACACATACACACACAGACTCAGACACACACACACACACACAGACTCAGACACACACACACACACACACAGACTCAGACATTCACACACACACACACACAGACTCAGACACTCACACACACACACACACAGACTCAGACACTCACACACACGCACAGCCTCAGACACTCACACACACGCACAGCCTCAGACACTCACACACACACACACACAGACTCAGACACTCACACACACACACACACAGACTCAGACACTCACACACACACACACACACACACACACACAGACTCAGACATTCACACACACACACACACAGACTCAGACACTCACACACACACACACACAGACTCAGACACTCACACACACACACACACAGACTCAGACACTCACACACACGCACAGACTCAGACACTCACACACACGCACAGCCTCAGACACTCACACACACACACACACAGACTCAGACACTCACACACACACACACACAGACTCAGACACTCACACACACACACACACAGACTCAGACACTCACACACACACACACACACACACAGACTCAGACACTCACACACACACACAGACTCAGACACACACACGCACAGACTCAGACACACACACGCACAGACTCAGACACACACACGCACAGACTCAGACACACACACGCACAGACTCAGACACACACACGCACAGACTCAGACACACACACGCACAGACTCAGACACACACACGCACAGACTCAGACACTCACACACACGCACAGACTCAGACACTCACACACACGCACAGACTCAGACACTCACACACACGCACAGACTCAGACACACACACACACGCACAGACTCAGACACTCACACACACGCACAGACTCAGACACTCACACACACGCACAGACTCAGACACTCACACACACGCACAGACTCAGACACTCACACACACGCACAGACTCAGACACTCACACACACACGCACAGACTCAGACACTCACACACACACACACACAGACTCAGACACTCACACACACGCACAGACTCAGACACTCACACACACGCACAGACTCAGACACTCACACACACGCGCAGACTCAGACACTCACACACACGCACAGACTCAGACACTCACACACACACACACAGACTCAGACACTCACACACACGCACAGACTCAGACACTCACACACACACACACACAGACTCAGACACTCACACACACACACACACAGACTCAGACACTCACACACACGCACAGACTCAGACACCCACACACACGCACAGAGTCTCCAGTGGGAGTCATTGAATGAATGATGGACTCAGGTGAAGAGGCCTTGTCTGAGCTGTCTGACCAGACCCCTCAGTTGCTTTGATAGTGTGGCCATTCCAAACTGACGGACTCAGTCCGACAGTCCAACAGGATCCCCAGGGGTAGGGGAAAAACTGAACCGTAATGTAAGTGTGACATGGAGACTTCACTGAAAAACAGGACAAACCTACTGTTGCCAAATGACCATTTGTAGCAATAAATAACCAGACCGGAGGATACAGACGTGGTTTCATGGGGCATTAGATCCAGAGGAGGATATTTACCTGTATGAGCCGGAAAGCACTTTGTCACCATCCACAATCATAAACTTCTGGTTTAGATCACCCTTAATGTATCCCGTTGCCAAATAGAGACCAGTGCCAGCAATGGAACGAACACGCAGGTACTGAAAAACAAGATAGTGATGGACAGAAATCCATACCTCCCTCTCCTTCTCTCACCCTCTCTCCCTCGGGTAGGAGCTTAGCTGTGATTGAATTCACCAGCAGCTCCCTCACCCCTAGTCCAAGCAGATCACCCTTCCCCTGCAAACCTAAGCACTGAGACTCCGCAGTGGCTATTCAGCTGCGGGGGGCTTCAACAGCTGAATGACTGGCTGATTGGCTAAGCCCATCCTGTTTGTGTGCAGGGTGGATTGGGATAGGGATCCCTGAGTGAGGCAGATGAAGCCAGCAACAGAACTCGAGTCCCCCTGTGATCTATCCTGGTCTCAAATCACACACCCTGTCCCAGTCTTGACTCTCTCTGTCTCTCAGCCACTTCACCCTTTTTTTTTTAAAAATGACAGATTTCTCCTGCTCTTGAGAACAAGACTGACCACAATGGTTTGGACATAGACCACCCCCCCTCCAATCATTGGCACTCGGCTTGGGTGAGACTGGAATCCAGGATTCAGCTATACTCTCGGTGTGATTGTCTTGGGGAGGAGGTGGGTGTGTGGCAGTGTCACATCTGCAGGTAGGAAAACTCAGGAATTAGAAGGGACAGAGCCCCCGGTGTCAGATCCCCCAGCGAGACACTCACTTGGATCATCAAATCATTCAGTTCCATTCTCTTGCACATCTCCAGGAAGCTTTTCAGTTTCCCCTCATCCAGGATGATATAAACTGGGAGCCTCCGCCTGTAACAAGCCTCAATCAGATCTTCAAATATATTCCGGTCCGTGAAATCATCCATCACTAACGCAATCATCTGAATAAAAAAGTTAATGAGACATTTTCAAATTGCCAACACCCAGTTCCCAGTTTTGAATCTAAAATGGGGAAGAACTTTATTTACTCAGTGAATGGGACTCACTGTGCATGAGGGGGGTGGAAATTGAGTCTGAACGATTTCAAAGGGAAATTGGATGGGTACTTGAGGGAAATAAACTTGTAGGGCTAGGGGGAGATGGATGGCACTGACTGAACTGCTCTACAGAGGGTCAGCATGGATTCAATGGGCCGAATGGCCTCCTTCTGACCATTAATGAACCTATAAGTCTAAGTTCAAGCCAGAATTAATTTCCAAACCTGGTGCAACTGATACATTTGGCAATTGTTGTAATTTTAAACAGCTGAATGTACTCCTGTTACATGGGAATGAGGGTGTAGGAAGGAAGGAGGGGGTGAGGTGGATGGAGGGAGGGGGGTGAGGTGGAGGGAAGGAGGGGGTGGGGTGGAGGGAAGGAGGGAGACCACTGAATGAGAAAGCGGAATTAAAAAGAAGGTAACAAGACTGAAGAGTAATGAAGTGTAGGAGGAAAAGCTAGATCAGAAACTAACATCCTGTGTTTGAGAGTGCACAATAAATCCTGGAGTTGAATCTGGAGAAACTTGGTGCAGTTAATGTGGGTTTGAAATGGATCTGACATCAGAGACTGGAGTGGAGTCTCTGATAGAACAAGGAAACACTTCCTGCTGTATATTCCTGTTTGTAAATGTCTTGTGTTGTGAGATGTCTCGGGGCCTTGAGCTCATCATCAACATTCCCAGTGGGATGTGCTCACAATGGACTGTAATCAGCTTTAATCAGCTGCCTGTAATCTCCCTGTGTGAATTACAAGTTAATAATCTGCCTGTAAATTTCAGGCTTCAAACCAGCCCAGGGGACACTGAATGATTCTGTTATCTTTACAGCACCTTATATGTGACACCAATTGTGTGACAGCTGGTGTGTGACAGATAGTAATGGATAACTTTTACTTTTTCACACTACTTAAATGTTATGAGTCCTTCAACAACAACTTATATTTATATAGCGCCTTTATTGTCATGAAACACCCCAAAGTGTCCTACGGGAGCATTATAAAACAAAATATGTCACCAAGCCACATATGGAGTTTTAAGTATAGATCAAAGGGTAGGTTTTAAGGAGGAAAGCAAGGTTGAGAGTTGGAGGGTTTTAGGGAGGGAATTCCAGGGTTTGGAATCTAAGCTGCTGAAAGCACTATCGCCAATGCTGGAGTGATTAAAATCTGCGATACTCACAAAAGGCCAGAATTCGAGGAGTGTAGACATCTGGGAGGGCTGTGGGGTTGGAGGAGGTTACAGAGAGATGGAGAGGAGAGGCGAGGCCATGGAGGGATTTGAAACCACAGATGAGAATTCTGAAATCAAGACATTGCTTTGATGGGGGTGGGGAGGGGGGCCAATGCAGGTCAGCAAGCACAGGTGTGATAGGGGAAGGGGCCTCGGTGCGAGTTAGGACACGAGCAGCAGAGTTTCGGATGGCCTCAGGTTTACAGAGGGTAAGAATGTGGGAGATGAGTCAATAATGCATTGGGACAGTCAAGTTTAGAGGTAACAAATGCACAGATGAGGGTTTCAGCAGCGGATGAGCTGTGGCAGGAGTGAAGTCAGGCAATTTTAGTGGGGTGGACTTAGTGATCGCACAAGTACCTTTATCGGGTAGTGTTTACGGTTAAGGTGCAACTCTAGGTGGCAACGCCTGACTGCAATGTGATAAACTGGTCCCCACTTTCCACGAGGCAGGTACTGGGGGTGTGGGGGAGGTACCTTCACAGTAAAATGAAGATCATGCATCCTTGCATCAACATGGGGGAGGGTTGTAGGAAAGTCCTTGCAACACTTGAGAAATTATTAAGCAGCTGGGGAAAGGGTGCTTTACAGGAAGGCAGGTTTAGTTAGAAGTCCTGCAGTTAGCAAAGGCTTAACTTGTGGCTGTGCAGATACGATGACAGGGGAGTTACTCAAACTGAACTGATAAGAGCATCTTCCTTTTCTCTGTTGACTACCTGTGCTGCAGCCTTGGCTGTGGTTTGCATTTGCTTGTGCGTTCCGATATTGATCAGATAAACCCAGTGGCTTCACAACAGTCAAATTCGGCATTGCCTCAAGATCCACTGCCTTTCCTGTGAATGTGACCGGGCTCAGAGGACTCTCGCTCACAATTCATACTTCACGCCAGACTCCAGTTCAACTTCTGCATCCAAAAAAGTTAATGTTTTAAACACAAAAGCAATGTAACATCGGAAGCCTTAACATCTGAGGGGGAGTGGGGGCACTTTCTGTCCTCAGCAACGGTGAGGGGGCGGACAGGAGGAGGGGGTTCAGAGCCCAGAGCAGAATGGGGTGGGGCTGGGGGACCAGCATGTTCGTTTGGGGTGGGAGGAGGTTTGGGGGCAGGGAACGTTGTTTACCTCAATACTGTTTCTTGGAGTCGGCTGTGCACCAAGTTCTGTCTACACAGCAACAATGACTGCACTTGCAGATAAAGGCGGGGGGGGGGCGCTTTGAGATGCCCTGACAACCTGCAAGGTTTCGTATAAAATCCGAAGCTCTTTCTAGCACAGATGAAAAGGGAAGAGTCAGCCAAGATTCCTCAGTGCCCTGAAATATTCACTGCCACGATGAGCTGGAAATTTTGAGAGTTTAAGCGTCGGATAAGGAGAGGATCAAGTTGGTGATGCACTCTGTAGCTGAATAGCCATCTCAGCCGATGCACCAAAGGGCACCTAATGCTTGTGGCATTGAACTTCAGCAAGCATCAGCACCACCAGGGTAGGAGAATGTTATAGGCATTGGAGCCAATCCAGAGAAGGTTCACTAGGTTGATCCTGGGTATGGAGGGATTTTCTTATGAGGAGAGGTTGAGTAGGTTGGGCCTGTAGAAGCTTAGAAGAATAAGAGGCAATCTTCTTGAAACATACAAGATTCTTAGGGGGCTTGACAAGACAAAAACTTAGCAGATGGAATATAACGTGGGAAAGTGTGAGGTTATGCACTTTGGCAGGAAGAACAGAGGAGCTGAATATTAGTTAAATGGAGAAAGACTGCAGAAAGCTGCAGCACAGAGGGGTTTGGGGGTCCTCGTGCGTGAATCACAAAAAGCTAGCGTACAAGTTCATGAACGTTGGCCTTTATTTCAAAGGGAAAGGAGTATAAAAATAAGGAAGTCTTGTTAAAACTATACAAGGCACTAGTTAGACCACATCTAGAATACTGGGAACAGTTTTGGTTCCCTTATCTAAGGAAAGATATACTGGCATTGGAGGCAGTCCAGAGAAGGTTCACTAAGTTGATCCCAGGTATGGAGGGATTTTCGTATGAGGAGAGGTTGAGTAGGTTGGGCCTGTACTCATTGGAGTTTAGAAGAATGAGAGGCAACCTTATTGAAGCATATAAGATTCTTAGGGGGCTTGACAGGGTAGATGCTGAGAGATTATTTCCCCTTGTGGGAGAGTCTAGGCCCAGAGGGCATAATCTCAAGAGTAAGGGGTCACCTATTTAAAACACAGACGAGGAGGAATTTCTTCTCCCAGAGGGTAGTCAATCTGAGGAATTCTTTACCACAAAGGGCTGTAGAGGCTGAGTCATTAAGGATATTCAATATGAGAAAGACAGGTTTTTAATCAGTAAGGGAATCGAGGGTTATGGAGAAAAGGCAGGAAAGTGGAGTTGAGGATTATCAGGTCAGCCATGATCTCATTGAATGGCGGAGCAGACTCGATGGGCCAAATGGCCTACTTCTGCTCCTACATCTTATGGTCTTATGTTGGGGGAGGGGAGGGAAACATATGGTTTCAATAATATTACCATCTTCTAGACCCCACCACCAACTTCTGGGGGGGTTACCATTGAACAGAAACTCTATTGGACCAATCACAAAAATACTATGACTACAGGAGCAGGTCAGAGGCTGAGAATTCTGAGGCAAATAACCCACCTCCTGACTCTCCAAAGCCTGTCCACCATCTACAAGGCACAAGTCAGGAGTGTGATGGAATACTCTCCACTTGCCTGGATGAGTGCAGCTCCAACAACACTCAAGAAGCTTGACACCATCCAGGACAAAGCAGCCCACTTGGATTGGAACCCCATCCAGAAACATTCACTCCCTCCACTACCGACGCACAGTAGCAACAGTGTGTACCATCTACAAGATGCACTGCAGGAATTTGCCAAGGCTCCTTCAACAGCACTTTCCAAACCTGTGACCACCTAGAAGGACAAGGACAGCAGATAGATGGGAACACCACCACCACCTGGAAGTTCCCCTCCAAGTCACTCACCATCCTGACCTGGAAATATATCACCGTTACTTCACTGTCACTGGGCCAAAATCCTGGAACTCCCTCCCTAACAGCACGGTGGGTGTACCTATGCCACATGGACTGCAGCGGTTCAAGAAGGCAGCTCACCACCACCTTCTCAAGGGCAATTAGGAATGGGCAATAAATGCTGGCCTAGCAACTCCCACATCCCATGAATGCTATTTTTTTAAGAAGTACAAGCAGAGTAGGGACAGGACGCAGAATGTTCTGGATTTATTTTTGCCGGGGGGTGGGGTGGGGGGGGAGCTTTTAGAATTTTTCAGCCACATGTACGAAGGACTGTTTCTCATATGAGAAGGATCACCAATGACTCTGATAATTCACATTTAAGCTATGAATAATGGAGGTAGATACTGCAGCACTGCTGACTGGAGTGTGACACAGCCATGAATCAAGATTAAGTGAGAGAAAGTAAGTGGGGTGTAAATTCACAAAAGGAAGAAGATAAAAAAACCCATTAAACTTATCCACCGTCAATCTCTTCCTTCAGTTCACACCTACACCCACCCCGGCAACTGAAGGGAAATTAACTTGGGGGGGGGGGGGGGGGGGGGGGGGGGGGGGGGGGGGGGGGGGGGGCAAAGAGCATCCAATTTCAGGACAGACGCTGGGAAATTCCTCCCCCATTCCCCCAGGGAAAGTCCAGTCGACTATGGCTCCCCCTGACATTTCGGGAGATTATTCCGCCCACACACACCGAGAAGCCCAATGATCCTCCAGGCATCACCTAAATTCTGGTTACTATGGCGACACTCAGTTAACAAATTCACATCTTTGTGTGAACAGCCTTTACCTTGCTTCATGTGTCAACACTGTGCATTTACATAACTTTGGAAAGCTGCTCAACCCACTCTACATCAGGAAGTAGTTTTAAAAAAACATATTGCCCATCCTTAATTGTCCTTTGTAGTGGTAGTAGTGCACCCAACCCCCCACCTCCCCGCCCCCCCACCCCCTCCCACCACCACCACCACTTCTTGAACAACTGTGTAACAGGTTAATACAAGTTAGTAAAAACAAAAAAACTGCGGATGCTGGAAATCCAAAACAAAAACAGAATTACCTGGAAAAACTCAGCAGGTCTGGCAGCATCGGCGGAGAAGAAAAGAGTTGACGTTTCGAGTCCTCATGACCCTTCGACAGTTCTGTCGAAGGGTCATGAGGACTCGAAACGTCAACTCTTTTCTTCTCCGCCAATGCTGCCAGACCTGCTGAGTTTTTCCAGGTAATTCTGTTTTTGTAATACAAGTAAGTGCCTTGCCAGGCCACCTCAGAGGGCAGTTAAGAGGCAACCACGCTGGTGTGGGACTGGAGTCACATGTAGGCCCAGGCTGGGTAAGGATGACAAGTTTCCTTCCTGAGTGACGCAATTTCTATGACAATCTGGCACTTTCATGATCACTTTAACTCATCGCAGCTTTGAAAACTTAATTCAAGTTCTCAACCTGCTTTGGTGGGATTTGGACTCGTGGTCCAACTGGATTATTCGTCCAGGCCCTTGGATTCCAGACAAGTAACACAGCCACAACAGCACCATACCTAAATTCAGAGGCATAGCAGGAGAGTTAGGAAAGGTTACCAAACGTCTGCTTGAAAGGATGAGAGTTAAGAAGCTTTTTCAAGGCGGAGAGAGGCAGAGCGAGCAAAGGATGAGGCAGGGAGATCCAGAGATGGGCATTCAGGTGAATGCAGGAGGGGTAACCTATTGGAGGGAGACCTTGGGAGGGATTTGAAAGCTGTTGGAAAATCTGAAAGTAGCACTGACTAAATATCACATAATGAAACTGGAAGTTACATAAATTATATAAATCCACCCAGCTATAGAAAAGGAGCCGAATAAAAGGGGCTGGATGGCTGACTTCTCCTATTTCGTATGAAAACAAACATATCGAACTGCTGGAAACACGCAGAGAGTTGGGCAGCTTCTGAAAGAGGATGGTGGGCTATTGTTTCTGGGGTCCTTTCCTGGGCCTCCTGTAGTCAGTTTATTAACGTCTGTGCCTACGTGGGTAGCACTCTCACCTCGGGATCAGTAAGCTGTGGATTCAGACTCCCTCCCAGAGACTTACGTACAAAACCTAGACTGACACTTCCAGTACCAGGACTGAGGAAGCACCGCTGTCTGAGGGTCAGTACTGAAGGAGCGCTGCACTGTCAGAGGGTCAGTACTGAGGGAGCGCTGCACTGTCAGAGGGTCAGTACTGAGGGAGCGCTGCACTGTCAGAGGGTCAGTACTGAAGGAGCGCTGCACTGTCAGAGGGTCAGTACTGAAGGAGCGCTGCACTGTCAGAGGGTCAGTACTGAAGGAGCGCTGCACTGTCAGAGGGTCAGTACTGAGGGAGCGCTGCACTGTCAGAGGGTCAGTACTGAGGGAGCGCTGCACTGTCAGAGGGTCAGTACTGAAGGAGCGCTGCACTGTCAGAGGGTCAGTACTGAAGGAGCGCTGCACTGTCAGAGGGTCAGTACTGAAGGAGCGCTGCACTGTCAGAGGGTCAGTACTGAAGGAGCGCTGCACTGTCAGAGGGTCAGTACTGAGGGAGTGCTGCACTGTCAGAGGGTCAGTACTGAGGGAGCGCTGCACTGTCAGAGGGTCAGTACTGAGGGAGCACTGCACTGCTGGTGGGTCAGCACTGAGGGAGCACTGCACTGCTGGTGGGTCAGCACTGAGGGAGTGTCGCACTGTCAGAGGGTCAGTACTGAGGGAGTGCTGCCTGTCAAGGGTCAGCACTGAGGGAGTGCTGCACTGTCAAAGATCCTGTCTTTCACATGAGCTGTTCAATCAAAGCCTTCTTGGGTGGATGTAAAAGATCCCACAGCAGGGAGAACAAGGAAAGCAGGGGATTTCTCACCGGTCTCCTGAGCCAATGTTTATCCCTTAATCAACATCATTAAAACAGATTATCTGGTCATTATCACATTGCTGCTTGTGGGATCTTTCTGTGTGCAAATTGGCTGCCGTGTTTCCACAATAGTGACAAGACCTCAATTGGGCAGACAATTGGCAGATAAAGTTCAATGCAGAGAAATGTGAGTTGATTCATTTTGGCAGGAAAGATATGGAGAGACAATATAAAACAAAGGGAAAGACTTTAAAGGAGGTGCAGGAACAGAGGGACCTCTGTATATGTACATAGGTCACTGAAGATGGCTGGGCATGTTGAGAGAGCAGTTAATGAAGCATATAGTATCTTAGGCTTTATTATTGGAGCATTGAGTACAAGAGTAAGGAGGTCATGTTGAACTTGTATAAGACACCAGTTAGGCCTCACCTGGAGTACTGCACCCAGTTCTGGGCACCATACTTGAGGAAGGATGTGGAGAGAGTACAGAGGAGATTCACAAGAATGATTGCCGGGATGAAGATCTGTAGCTATGAGGATAGATGGAGAGGTTGGGGCTGTTTTCCTTGGGGAAAAGAAGGCTGAGAGGAGACTTGTTAGAGGGATTCAAGATCCTGAGAGAGAAGGACAGGGTAAATAGTGAGAAACTGTTCCCACTCAAGAGAACATCAAGATCTAGAGGGCACAGATTCAAAATAATTGGCAAAAGGAGTAAATGTGATGCGAGGAAAAATCTTTTCACCCAGAGGGTGGTTGGAGCCTGGAACAAACTCCCTGAGAGGGTGGTGGAGGCAGGGTAAACGTATTCAAAAAGGGAATTGGATTGCTACCTGAAAAGAGAGAATGTGCAAGGTTACAGGGGTAAGGCAGGGGAGTGGGACTTGGTGGAATGCTCTCTCAGAGAGCCAGTGCAGACTCAATGGGCCAAATGGCCTCCTTCTCCATTGCAAAGATTCAGTGACACTGTGAATTGATGAAAGGGGGTGCTGTAGAAATGGGAATTAGTTGGTCCATGATTGTTCACTTACCTTCTTCGCATCTTGGATCGCCTTCCGCACAATTTCCTTGATGAAGGGATCATTGTTTTTTGGGGGGTGCATGTGCACAGTTGCCCTGGTGACCCCTCGATAGGTAACATGCTGTGTCCAGCCCAGATCTAGGTCGGGTATTGGGGTGTCACTCTGCTCTGGCCAGTAGGTTGAAGAAGAGCTGCCACTCTCAGTCTTCTTACCTTTTGAAGTGTCCTTCCCCTCGACCTCATACCTGTGGCAATCTTTGGAAATGCTCTCAACCTCTTTGGAGGAAATAAACTCTTTGGCTTTTTTGTCCTTCAGTAGCTTGTGGAAACCAACTTCACCAGCTTTTAGTAGTTCATTTAAGGCTAAACGTTGGAATTCACAGTAATAGAATTCTGCCTTTTTGTCATTAATTCTAATATTAATATGATTATCTTCCAAACACTCCAGCTGGGAACTCGCCATGTTCTCTTGCTGCTGTTACTGCCTTTCTTGTCCCGACTCACCTGTCTGACGTCAAGTCTCGTCCAACAGGTCAGGCAACTATTCGCCGGAACGTCCTCCCTTTAAGGGCGGTGATTGACAAGCATCTTAGCCAATAATAGTGCGAAATTAAACTGAACAGCCAATCATAATGTGAGGTGGGTGGGATTTCATAAAGGGGGGGTTGTCTTTCAAGAACGGAACCAAAGCTCACATTTCAAATGGTCAGCATACCTGAGCTATTCTTAAGGAATAAGTAAACTTGCTTCTGCTGTATCACGTCAAACAAATCGCTTTTCACAATATTTGCACGTAATATTTATTCTTTCTGCAATAGGTGCAGAGAAAACATTTGAATAAATAAATGAACATTAATTTAAACTTCAGGAAATATGTAGGATGATAGTTGATAACAGATCGATAGACGGATAACCTGCGGTTGCGAAAGGTGCTATATAAGTGCAACTTCTTTCTTCGCTACATGGGACAAGTTGTGTGTGTAATTTTTAGAAGCAGTTTCATTATTGTCCTGTGATTAGTTTCCCTATCAAAGATCCAAAGATTTTTTCTCGTGCAGCAAACATCTTCAATCTGAATCATTGTCCAGTCTCAGAGTTCACTCTCAGCATTGTTGGGGCAAGCAGCGACCATTTCACATCCACTAAAGTATTTCTGGGTTGCAACAACAACAACAACAACTTAAAAAAAAAGTTCCTTCATAAGACCATAAGATGTAGGAGCAGAAGAGGGCCATTCAGCCCCTCAAGTCTGCTCTGTTATTCACTGAGATGATGGCTGATCTGATAATCCTTAATCCCACTTTCCTGCCTTTTCCCTATAACCCTCGATTTCCTTACTGATTAAAAATCTGTCTACTTAGACTTGAATATTCTTAAAGTACCAGCCTCTACTGCCCTCTGCGGTGAAGAATTCCACAGATTCACTACCCTCTGAGAGAAGAAATTCCTCCTCATCTCTGTTTTAAATGGGTGACCCCCTTATTATGAGATTATGCCCTCTGGTCCTAGACTCTCCCACAAGGGGAAACAGCCTCTCAGCATCTACCCTGTCAAACCCCCTAAGAATCTTATGGCCAGAAATTTTCCGTCGGCGAGTTGGGGGCGGGATTTGCTCGCCGACGTGAAAATTACGCGGGATGACATCGAGAGGAACCCCTGATGTCATCCCAGTCCATTTAAATATTGAGGGAGGCGGGCAGACAGCGAAATCAACTGTCCGCCCGCCGACCTGTCAATGGCCAATTGAGGCCATTGACCGGATAATTAAAACAATTAAAGGCCCTGTCCGTCCAACCTTAAGGCTGGCGGGCAGGCCAGGAGCCTCAGCAGGCTCCTGATAATACATGAAACCTCATCCACTGGCGGGATGAGGTTTCATGTCCGTTTTAAAAAACTTTAATAAACTTTTAGTCATATTTATTAACACGTCCCATCTCGTGCGACATTGTCACATGAGGGGGACATGCTGATAATTGTTTTATTTTTCTATTTTGAAACTTTGAAGCACTGTCAGCGATCTCCCTGAGACAGCACTTAGCCTCAGGGAGCGGTGCCCACTTTGAATCCCTCCCCCCTGCCCCGCACAGGGAGCTCCCATCGGGCAACCCGCTGGGCAGGCTTCAATTGGCCCGCCCACTCAAAATGGTGGCAGGCCCCGTTTCGGTGGCGGCGATCGGCTGTCCACCCGCCGCCGAGCCAGTGGGGCCCGCCCGCCCATCAAGGGCAAAATTCTGCCCATGTTTCAATAAGGTCACCTCGCATTCTTCCAAACTCCAATGAGTACAGGCCCAACCTACTCAACCGCTCCTCATAAGAAAATCCCTCCATCCCCGGGGTCAACCTAGTGAACCTTCTCTGGACTGCCTCCAATGCCAGTATATCTTTCCTTTAGATAAGGGGACCAAAACTGTTCACGATATTCTAGATGTGGTCTAACTAGTGCCTTGTATAGTTTTAGCAAGACTTCCCTGTTTTTATACTCAATTTCCTTTGAAATAAAGATCAACATTCCATTTGCCTTCCCTAATACATGCTGAACTTGTATGCTAGCTTTTGGTGATTCATGAACGAGGACCCCCCCCCAAATCCCTCTGTGCTGCAGCTTTCTGCAGTCTTTCCCCATTTAAATAACATTCAGCTCCTCTATTCTTCCTGGCCAAAGTGCATAACCTCACACTTTCCCACGTTATATTCCATCTGCCAAGTTTTTGTCCAGTCACTTAACCTGTCTATATCCCTCTGTAGACTCTGGGTGTCATCCTCACCACTTGCCTTCCCACCTATTTTTGTGCATTCCAGATATATGATTCAAACATTTCATCTTTGATCTGGTAAGTATATGGATACTTTAAGATCTTCCCTTGTTTACCCATTGTTTTCAAACCTCTTTTTGATCTGGGACCTGTGTGAATAATTTAAAACCGTGGGATGTGGGCATTGCTGGCAAAGCCAGCAATTGTCGCCCATCCCTAATTACCCTTGAACTGAGTGGCAAAGGACATTAAGAGTCAACCACATCGCTATGGATCTGGAGTCACATGCAGACCAGATTAGGTAAGGATGGCAGATTTCCTTCCCTAAAGGTCTTTAGTGAACCGGATGGGTTTTTACAATAATTGATGACAGTTTCATGGTCACCGTTACAAAGACTAGCTTTATATTCCAGATTTTATTAAGTCAATTTAAATTCCACCAGCTGCCGTGGTGGGATTTGAACCTGTGCCCCCAGAGGACTATTACTAGCCCAGTGACATTACCCTGATTGGCAGGCGATTGCTGCAAGCTTGATCTGACCTCATCACAGGCACCTCCTTTCACTGGAGGAAAGCAGCAAGTGTTCACTCAGCAAGATCCCAAAAACTTAATTATTTATGTTCATCTGGAAGGGTTGGCCAGGGCATTCTCTCACCCAAATGACAGCCCCTCCAACAGTGCAGCACTCCCTCAGTCCTGACCCTCTGACAGTGCAACACTCCCTCAGTACTGACCCTCCGAAAGTGCAGCACTTCCTCAGTACTGACATTCTGATAGTACAGCACTCCCTCAGTGCTAACTCTCTGACAGTGCAGTACACCCTCAGTACTGACCTTCTGACAGTGCAGCACACCCTCAGTACTGACCCTCTGACATTGCAGCACTCCCTCAGCACTGACCCTTTGACCGTGTAGCACTCCCTCAGCACTGACTCTCTGACAGTGCAGCACTCCCTCTTTACTTCACTGAGAGAGTCAAACTCAATTATTGGCTCAAGTCTCTGTAGTGGGACTTGACCCCATGAACTTCTAACTCAGAGATGAAAGGGCAACCCACTGGCTGAGAATAAACATTAAGGGAGGTTATGGATGCTGATTCATGTTGCAACCCGAATCTCTCAAGCCACCAATGCTGGATTCCTTACCACCAGTTTCCCAAAGGCAGCTTCATCTCACTTTCTAATGTGAAAGTATCCAATTCATTCCGTTGCAAGCTGATAATGCGACTGTTTCGTAAGCTGTAAATTATTGGATTGACAGCTCCTTGTATGAATTCCTGACTTTATTTCTGATCATAAGATTTATTCACTCAAGCGTGAAAAATCAAAACAGTTTTGGATTTTGCAATTGAAAGACTTCAAATTAATTCAAGCACAAATATTTTATTGATCACTATTATGAAGGGTGGGAAAGAGAATGACAACTTTCCAGAGATCGAGGGGGTGTCACCGGTTAACTGGTGCCACGTAATTACTTGGGAATAAACCAATCCGTCCCCATAGACATCCCTTCCACCACGAGGGGTCTGTGCTGTCCAGGACCTCGATGATGTCACCGCTCTTGAACTCCAGCTCGTCATCAGCCTCGGCTGAGAAATCAAACATGGCGCGTACTCGCCTGGCTTTCTGCAAGGAGAAAGCTTTGAGTGAGAAACTGTGTCAACAGGCATGGAGCAATGATAGGCATCTCACACCAAATGTCGTTCACCCAACGCCCAGTGCTTGCTGACCCTACATTGGCACCCGGTCCTCGATTTTAAAATTCTCAGCCCATTTTTATTCCTCTTACTTTCAAATCCCTCTGTGGCCTCACCCTTTCCCTATCACTGTCGCCTCCTCCAACCCTCTGAAATCTCTGCGTCCATCCAGTTCTGGCCACTTGTATGCATCCCCAATTTTAATCACTCCACCATTACTGGCCGTGCCTTCAGCTGCCTGGGCCCCAAGCTCTGCGATTCCCTCCCCAAATCTCACTGTCTGTCTCTTTCTCTCTCTCCCTCAGCCTCTCAGGCCAAGGTGAAGCACCTTGGAACATTTTGCTGTGTTAAAGGGGCTACATAAATGCTGGTTGTTGGTGTAAATAGGGCTGAGGTGCAAATGCGCCATGTTTAAATGAATGGTGGAACAGGCCTGAGGGGCTGAATGGCCTCCTCTTCTTTCTTTGCTCCTCAAAAAAGCCAGAGAAACAAATTAAATTGTCAATGAACTCTCTGGGACCGTAACAACCCTACTGACATTCTGTACTAATGTTCCAGTCATAGGACCAGAGAGTTAAACAGCACAGCAAGAAGACCATTCAGCCCATTGTGCCTGTTTCTTGTTAGAGCAATCTAACTTGCCATATCCAACCCTGCTCTTTCCCCAGAGGCCTGCAAATTTTCCCCCTTGAACCATTTATCTGATCCCCTTTGGAAAGTTCCCATTAAATCTGCTTCCATTGCCCTTTCAGATAGTATTTCTGATCACAAGAACTCACTGCGTTAAAGTTTTCCCCCTCATCTGCCCGCTCGTTCTTTTGTCAATTGAACTGACATGGTAGCAACTTGTTAATCTATGAGTTGTACAGGCTTGCTGCATTGTTGGATATAGCTCACAACGATTAAAAGAAACACAGAAAACACTGGAAACACACAGTTGGCCAGTAATAGCCTGAAACACAGGCCTTTGTATCTGGTGTGGACTCTCTACAACTTCGTCCCAGGTTAGGATCTGAAATTAATGGGAGAGGAAGGAGCACAAATGGATCCAGGGCTTGAGGGAGGGATGGTGGGAAAGAGAGCAAGATAGAGAGAGAGAGAGGTAAATAATGAGAGGGTTAGGAGACAGAAACACAAAAGATAGTGAGAGCCAGGATCACAAGAAATAGAGAAAGAGAAAACAGAGGAACCAAGGCCTTGGGTAGGTGGAATGGAGGGAGTGACTCCGAGAGAGAGAGAGAGTGAGACAAAGACAGAAGAAGATTCAGCTGAGCGATTGAGAGAGAGAGAGAGAGAGAGAGAGATGGGCAGAAAGAAGAGACGGAACCACTGCTTGGGCAGGGAGACATAAAAATAGGGAGCAAATGTGTAGGAGAGAGAGAGTAGAGACTCACATTTAGGACAGTGAGAGAGAATCGTGGGATTTCAGAGTGGAATTGGGGAGATGGAGGAGATCTCTGGCTCTGAGGCCTCCAGGGATGACCAGGATCTGACTGGAATGTTCCACTTTACTTGGACCAGGATCTGGCTGGAATGTTCCACTGGCCTGGCAGTTCCATAGATGCAACAGCTCAAGGACTTTGCTCAGTGTTTTCATCAGGTCTCTTTGTTGTCACCGTAAAGAAGCAGGGATTTGATTTTCTGACAAGCTTATGATCAGACTTACTGGCACCGGTGGACATTCGCTGGCTTTCCTAAACGTTGATGGTGGCTCCTGGAAAGGAGGCTGTGGGCTGCAGGACTGCCTGGATTTGGATGGTATGTCATTGAAGGAGGGCTGTGGGTTGGAGCCCTTTCGAAACACTGATGAGGTGTCACTAAAATGTGCACTTAAGCCAGGTGAGCCAGCCAGCCGTGGATCTGGAATTCGAGAATCTGGCATTCGGGAATCTGAAATTCGTGGATTAGGCATTCGGGAATCTGGCATTCGGGAATCTGGCATTCGGGGATGTGGGATTTGAGGATTTGGCATTCGAGGATCTGGGATTCGAGGATTTGGTATTCGAGGATCTGGGCTTCGAGGATTTGGCATTCGAGGATCTGGGCTTCGAAGATTTGGCATTCGAGAATCTGGCATTCGGGAACCCATCATTCGTGGATCTGGCATTCGCAGGTCAAGATGACTAAAGCCTCCCTGTAAAAGAAATATTCTTAAAAGTCCTTTGCATTTTAGATCTTATAAACACACATATATCCTGAAAACAACTAAAACTCTTGTGCTCCTGGAAAAATTTGACCCATCATCCTGTTGTACTGATTTCTGGTCTTGCTTTTATGTCAACATTTCATACTGAAAGTGCCTACCTAAACGTTTAAAATGGAAATATTGTATGTAAATAGTTATTGGTAACAGTGTATATGCAGACTCTGGCTAGTTGGTGGCACTGAGGAGTAAGTTTCTGAGGTTTCTTTCCCAACTTCTGACCAAGTCTCCTCAAAAAAAACGTACTCATCCAATGACACAGGGCTATTCTGGTATCACCCTCTGTGTTCATTGATCTACATCCACTCCCAGTCCACCTCAGTTTTAAAACTTTCATCCTTGTTTTCAAATCCCTCCATGGCCTTGTCCCTCCTTTTCCCTGTCATTCCACCAGCTCTCCAACCTTCTGGGTTCCCTGTGCTCCTCTAATTCTGGCCTCTTGAGAATCCCCGATTTCTATTTCTCCGCCACTGATGGCTGTGCCTTCAGCTGCCCGGGCCCTGAACTTTGGAAGTTCCTTTTTAAACCTCTCCTCATCTCGACCTCTCTCTCTCCTTTTTCAAGATGCTCCTTAACACCAAACTTGTGGCCACCGGGTCTAACGTCTCCATCTTTGGATTTGTGCTAATTTTTTTCTGATTACATTCTGGTGAAAGGTCCTATGCTCTGTTCAGGGTGCTACATGAATGTCAGTTGTTTGTCGCCTGCACAATCTAATATTTGTATTTAGTCTGACAGCTTCCTTCTGCTATAAATACTGCTGAGTCAGGAGTAAGTGAGTCACAGAACCACCTTAAAATAAACATTTTCTCGGAACTAGCTGGAAAGCGCAGTAGCGGGTTTTACTAGTTCTGGCTTCATTTCACAATCGAATTGGAATTTACACCCATCCAGTACCACCAGACCCAACCTAGACCTGGATTTCCCCATCTCAATCTTTTGTCCTCCAATGTTCCTTCCTCCTGACTCTTGTTGGGTACAGGCTCTGTCTGCCCACTCAACTAAACATAACAGATTCATGAGTGATGTTGGTTGAGGGATATATATTGGCCAGGACAATGGGGGGAACGTCCTTGCTCTTCCTAATAGTGGTCGTAGCATCTAACATCCACAGAGAAGGCAGTCGGAATCTTAATTTAACATCACATATAAAAGATATCATCTCCGATAGTGCAGCACCCTCAATACTGACCCAATGACAGTGCAGTGCTCCCTTAATACTGACCCTCTGACAATGCGGCATGCCCTCAGTACTGACCCCCTGACAGTACAGCATTCCCTCAGTACTGACCAGCTGACAGTGCAGCACTCCCTCAGTACTGACAATCTAACAATGCGACGCTCCCTCAGTACTGACCCTCCAACAGTGCAGCACTCCCTCAGTACTGGTCCTTCAACAGTGCAGCACTCCCTCAGTACTGGTCCTTCAACAGTGCAGCGCTCCCTCAGTACTGACCTTCTGACAATGCAGCGCTCCCTCAGTACTGACCTTCTGACAGTGCAGCACTCCCTCAGTACTGACCCTCTGACAGTGCAGCACTCCCTCAGTACTGACCCTCTGACAGTGCAGCACTCCCTCAGTACTGACCCTCTGACAGTGCAGCACTCCCTCAGTACTGACCCTCTGACAGTGCAGCACTCCCTCAGTACTGACCCTCTGACAGTGCAGCACTCCCTCAGTACTGACCCTCTGACAGTGCAGCACTCCCTCAGTACTGACCCTCTGACAGTGCAGCACTCCCTCAGTACTGACCCTCTGACAGTGCAGCACTCCCTCAGTACTGACCCTCTGACAGTGCAGCACTCCCTCAGTACTGACCCTCTGACAGTGCAGCACTCCCTCAGTACTGACCCTCTGACAGTGCAGCACTCCCTCAGTACTGACCCTCTGACAGTGCAGCACTCCCTCAGTACTGACCCTCTGACAGTGCAGCACTCCCTCAGTACTGACCCTCTGACAGTGCAGCACTCCCTCAGTACTGACCCTCTGACAGTGCAGCACTCCCTCAGTACTGACCCTCTGACAGTGCAGCACTCCCTCAGTACTGACCCTCTGACAGTGCAGCACTCCCTCAGTACTGACCCTCTGACAGTGCAGCACTCCCTCAGTACTGACCCTCTGACAGTGCAGCACTCCCTCAGTACTGACCCTCTGACAGTGCAGCACTCCCTCAGTACTGACCCTCTGACAGTGCAGCACTCCCTCAGTACTGACCCTCTGACAGTGCAGCACTCCCTCAGTACTGACCCTCTGACAGTGCAGCACTCCCTCAGTACTGACCCTCTGACAGTGCAGCACTCCCTCAGTACTGACCCTCTGACAGTGCAGCACTCCCTCAGTACTGACCCTCTGACAGTGCAGCACTCCCTCAGTACTGACCCTCTGACAGTGCAGCACTCCCTCAGTACTGACCCTCTGACAGTGCAGCACTCCCTCAGTACTGACCCTCTGACAGTGCAGCACTCCCTCAGTACTGACCCTCTGACAGTGCAGCACTCCCTCAGTACTGACCCTCTGACAGTGCAGCACTCCCTCAGTACTGACCCTCTGACAGTGCAGCACTCCCTCAGTACTGACCCTCTGACAGTGCAGCACTCCCTCAGTACTGACCCTCTGACAGTGCAGCACTCCCTCAGTACTGACCCTCTGACAGTGCAGCACTCCCTCAGTACTGACCCTCTGACAGTGCAGCACTCCCTCAGTACTGACCCTCTGACAGTGCAGCACTCCCTCAGTACTGACCCTCTGACAGTGCAGCACTCCCTCAGTACTGACCCTCTGACAGTGCAGCACTCCCTCAGTACTGACCCTCTGACAGTGCAGCACTCCCTCAGTACTGACCCTCTGACAGTGCAGCACTCCCTCAGTACTGACCCTCTGACAGTGCAGCACTCCCTCAGTACTGACCCTCTGACAGTGCAGCACTCCCTCAGTACTGACCCTCTGACAGTGCAGCACTCCCTCAGTACTGACCCTCTGACAGTGCAGCACTCCCTCAGTACTGACCCTCTGGCAGTGCAGCACTCCCTCAGTACTGACCCTCTGACAGTGCAGCACTCCCTCAGTACTGACCCTCTGACAGTGCAGCACTCCCTCAGTACTGACCCTCTGACAGTACAGCACTCCCTCAGTCCTGACCCTCTGACAGTGCAGCACTCCCTCAGTACTGACCCTCTGACAGTGCAGCACTCCCTCAGTACTGACCCTCTGACAGTGCAGCGCTCCCTCAGTACTGACCCTCTGACAGTGCAGCACTCCCTCAGTACTGACCCTCTGACAGTGCAGCACTCCCTCAGTACTGACCCTCTGACAGTGCAGCACTCCCTCAGTACTGACCCTCTGAAAGTGCAGTACTCCCTCAGTACTGACCCTCTGACAGTGCAGCACTCCCTCAGTACTGACCCTCTGACAGTGCAGCACTCCCTCAGTACTGACCCTCTGACAGTGCAGCACTCCCTCAGTACTGACCCTCTGACAGTGCAGCACTCCCTCAGTACTGACCCTCTGACAGTGCAGCACTCCCTCAGTACTGACCCTCTGACAGTGCAGCACTCCCTCAGTACTGACCCTCTGACAGTGCAGCACTCCCTCAGTACTGCCCCACCGACAGTGCAGCACTCCCTCAGTGCTGACCCTCTGACGGTGCAGCACTCCCTCAGTGCTGACCCACCGACAGTGCAGCACTCCCTCAGTGCTGACCCTCTGACAGTGCAGCACACACTCAGTACTGATCCTCTGACAGTGCAGCACTCCCTCAGTCTTGCCCCACCAACAGTGCAGCACTCCCTCAGTACTGACCCTCTGACAGTGCAGCACTCCCTCAGTACTGACCCTCTGACAGTGCAGCACTCCCTCAGTATTATATTGGGAGTATCAGCCTAGAATTTGTGCTGATCAAATCTCTGGAGCGGAGACTTGGCGTGTGTATTTGTACTAAGCCTTAGCTGACACCTTTATATACCTTTGTTTCTTTCTTGGAGTCCCTCAGGTAGATCTGCGTTGTTTTGGAGATTGAGCTGACTTTGTAATATTCCACCAGTTTGTTCAGGGAGTCGAACTTCTCCGACCACAGGAAGTAGTGACCTTTGCCATCACGCAGGACCTTAAAATGCTGGACGTCGTCCTCATGCCTGTAAAGAGATCCATTTTCTAATTGTGAATCCAGTAATGGCCTGATTATAAATCTGGCTTTCTGAAGCCATCGAGATTGAGGACGTGGTGCCTGGAAAGGTGCCTGGATGAGCATCAGTTCTAGGTCAGGGAACTAGACTTGGAAACAGTTGCAACTGGGACATTATGTTAAAAATCACCTTGTCATGGAGCTGTTACTCTCTTTGTTTCTTGTTTATATAAGATTACGTAAGACAAACAGCACAGAAACAGGCCATTCAGCCCAACCAGTCCATGCTGGTGTTTATGTCCCACTCGAGCTTCCTCATCTTTCCTCACCTAAATCTAATATCGTAACCCTCTATTCCCTTCTCCTTCAAATGTTTGTCTAGCTCCCCCGTTATTGTATCCCTTGAATCGATACTAGTTGCTTCGACCAATCCCTGTGGGAGCGAGTTCCACATTGTCACCGCTCTCTGGGTAAAGGAGTTTCTTCTGAATTCCCTATTGGATTTCTTGGTGACTATTTTACATTGGCCGACTCTTTTTATGCTCTTCCCTTCACATGGAAACATTCCCTCTGTATCCGCTCTACCAAAACCTTTCAGAATTTTATAAACTGCTATCAGGTCACCCCTTGGTCTTCTTTCTTCCAAGAGAGTTTTTGGGTTTGCTTCCAATATGGTTCCGTTAAGATAGGGGCTAAACTGGGGGCAGGCCAGGGGTTAAAAACATTTTAGAAAACTTGTGTGGAAATATTATTTTCAGGACACAAGAACAGGAGGAGGTCATTTAGCTCCTCAAGCCTGTACTGCTATTCAATTAAATTTTGGATAATCTGTATCTTAACTTAATTTACTTGCTTTGGTTCCGTAGACCTAATATTCAATCTTCTGTACAAACATTGCTTTCTTTCCAAGCCATGGTCTCATGAGACCATTCCTGAATCTTTGCATTCTGGTTCGTTCTCTCAATCAACTCACTTCCTGCTGTATCTTTCAGTCAATCTTTCTCATATTCCAGCACTCACACCTATGTAATAATATGGGATAATCATCGCTTCATGAACTTTTACCTTTGATATTACCAAAATATCTTTAGCTTTCTGTATTCTGCTTAATTTTTTCGAAGGAGTAGAGACAACTCCAATCCTTCTTTCGATATCTTCTGCTCAGCTCTCATTTGCGGACATTAAACAATGTTCCCACCTGTTCATCTGCATTCTGCCCGACACCTTCTTAATATCCTTTGAATGACATAATCTTTGTCACCTTTATGTTCATGTCTCTTGCAAACTTTCCACTCTCCACATATACCCTTATCAGTTCATCTGCAAGTCTGTTTTTGATGTTGCGATAAGGTCAATGTCATTAGCAAATATGTTTACATCTTGTTAAAAATAAATTTATCTATCTTTGGTCAATCAAGCCAGCAATCAGTCTATCTATTGATCTGTGTACCTTATTACAAACCCTTCATACAGCACTTGTCAGAACTTAATTCTAAAAGAAACACTCGAAACCTTTGCCCCTCAGTGACTGGCCTGAACTTCATATTTTCAGTGGTGCGATGCCCATGCCAAGTCAATGGGCCAAATGGCCTCCTCTGCGCTGCAATATTTTATTATAATAAGCCAAGCAGTGCCCGGGAGGCTGCCAGGCAATGTGTCTTGTTCAGCGAAGTTTGTACTCCCACCGCTCTACATACCTGACTGAGATGGAGAACTCATTCTTGGAGCTTTGGCTAGCCCTGATGAGGAAGAATCCCACCTCCTGCCCCAACAGAATGGACTCTGCCTCGCTTCGGCCAATCCCACCACGGAACCAGCTGTTTGAGAAAATAGAATTGCAATTAAGAAACCCTCAAGAGGTCAATGATGAAAAAAGGCCCTGTAGCCCAACGAAACCTATCCCACCCTGGCCTTCTCCTAGGCTGCTACTCCCTACGATGTACGCGGGGGCTGCTACTCCCTACGATGTACGCGGGGGCTGCTACTCCCTACGATGTACGCGGGGGCTGCTACTCCCTACGATGTACGCGGGGGCTGCTACTCCCTACGATGTACGCGGGGGCTGCTACTCCCTACGATGTACGCGGGGGCTGCTACTCCCTACAATGTACGCGGGGGCTGCTACTCCCTACAATGTACGCGGGGGCTGCTACTCCCTACAATGTACGCGGGGGCTGCTACTCCCTACAATGTACGCGGGGGCTGCTACTCCCTACAATGTACGCGGGGGCTGCTACTCCCTACAATGTACGCGGGGGCTGCTACTCCCTACAATGTACGCGGGGGCTGCTACTCCCTACAATGTACGCGGGGCTGCTACTCCCTCACAATGTACGCGGGGGCTGCTACTCCCTACAATGTACGCGGGGGCTGCTACTCCCTACAATGTACGCGGGGGCTGCTACTCCCTACAATGTACGCGGGGCTGCTACTCCCTACAATGTACGCGGGGGCTGCTACTCCCTACAATGTACGCGGGGGCTGCTACCTCCCTACAATGTACGCGGGGGCTGCTACTCCCTACAATGTACGCGGGGGCTGCTACTCCCTACAATGTACGCGGGGGCTGCTACTCCCTACAATGTACGCGGGGGCTGCTACTCCCTACAATGTACGCGGGGGCTGCTACTCCCTACAATGTACGCGGGGGCTGCTACTCCCTACAATGTACGCGGGGGCTGCTACTCCCTACAATGGTACGCGGGGGCTGCTACTCCCTACAATGTACGCGGGGGCTGCTACTCCCTACAATGTACGCGGGGGCTGCTACTCCCTACAATGTACGCGGGGGCTGCTACTCCCTACAATGTACGCGGGGGCTGCTACTCCCTACAATGTACGCGGGGGCTGCTACTCCCTACAATGTACGCGGGGGCTGCTACTCCCTACAATGTACGCGGGGGCTGCTACTCCCTACAATGTACGCGGGGGCTGCTACTCCCTACAATGTACGCGGGGGCTGCTACTCCCTACAATGTACGCGGGGGCTGCTACTCCCTACAATGTACGCGGGGGCTGCTACTCCCTACAATGTACGCGGGGGCTGCTACTCCCTACAATGTACGCGGGGGCTGCTACTCCCTACAATGTACGCGGGGGCTGCTACTCCCTACAATGTACGCGGGGGCTGCTACTCCCTACAATGTACGCGGGGGGCTGCTACTCCCTACAATGTACGCGGGGGCTGCTACTCCCTACAATGTACGCGGGGGCTGCTACTCCCCTACAATGTACGCGGGGGCTGCTACTCCCTACAATGTACGCGGGGGCTGCTACTCCCTACAATGTACGCGGGGGCTGCTACTCCCTACAATGTACGCGGGGGCTGCTACTCCCTACAATGTACGCGGGGGCTGCTACTCCCTACAATGTACGCGGGGGCTGCTACTCCCTACAATGTACGCGGGGGCTGCTACTCCCTACAATGTACGCGGGGGCTGCTACTCCCTACAATGTACGCGGGGGCTGCTACTCCCTACAATGTACGCGGGGGCTGCTACTCCCTACAATGTACGCGGGGGCTGCTACTCCCTACAATGTACGCGGGGGCTGCTACTCCCTACAATGTACGCGGGGGCTGCTACTCCCTACAATGTACGCGGGGGCTGCTACTCCCTACAATGTACGCGGGGGCTGCTACTCCCTACAATGTACGCGGGGGCTGCTACTCCCTACAATGTACGCGGGGGCTGCTACTCCCTACAATGTACGCGGGGGCTGCTACTCCCTACAATGTACGCGGGGGCTGCTACTCCCTACAATGTACGCGGGGGCTGCTACTCCCTACAATGTACGCGGGGGCTGCTACTCCCTACAATGTACGCGGGGGCTGCTACTCCCTACAATGTACGCGGGGGCTGCTACTCCCTACAATGTACGCGGGGGCTGCTACTCCCTACAATGTACGCGGGGGCTGCTACTCCCTACAATGTACGCGGGGGCTGCTACTCCCTACAATGTACGCGGGGGCTGCTACTCCCTACAATGTACGCGGGGGCTGCTACTCCCTACAATGTACGCGGGGGCTGCTACTCCCTACAATGTACGCGGGGGCTGCTACTCCCTACAATGTACGCGGGGGCTGCTACTCCCTACAATGTACGCGGGGGCTGCTACTCCCTACAATGTACGCGGGGGCTGCTACTCCCTACAATGTACGCGGGGGCTGCTACTCCCTACAATGTACGCGGGGGCTGCTACTCCCTACAATGTACGCGGGGGCTGCTACTCCCTACAATGTACGCGGGGGCTGCTACTCCCTACAATGTACGCGGGGGCTGCTACTCCCTACAATGTACGCGGGGGCTGCTACTCCCTACAATGTACGCGGGGGCTGCTACTCCCTACAATGTACGCGGGGGCTGCTACTCCCTACAATGTACGCGGGGGCTGCTACTCCCTACAATGTACGCGGGGGCTGCTACTCCCTACAATGTACGCGGGGGCTGCTACTCCCTACAATGTACGCGGGGGCTGCTACTCCCTACAATGTACGCGGGGGCTGCTACTCCCTACAATGTACGCGGGGGCTGCTACTCCCTACAATGTACGCGGGGGCTGCTACTCCCTACAATGTACGCGGGGGCTGCTACTCCCTACAATGTACGCGGGGGCTGCTACTCCCTACAATGTACGCGGGGGCTGCTACTCCCTACAATGTACGCGGGGGCTGCTACTCCCTACAATGTACGCGGGGGCTGCTACTCCCTACAATGTACGCGGGGGCTGCTACTCCCTACAATGTACGCGGGGGCTGCTACTCCCTACAATGTACGCGGGGGCTGCTACTCCCTACAATGTACGCGGGGGCTGCTACTCCCTACAATGTACGCGGGGGCTGCTACTCCCTACAATGTACGCGGGGGCTGCTACTCCCTACAATGTACGCGGGGGCTGCTACTCCCTACAATGTACGCGGGGGCTGCTACTCCCTACAATGTACGCGGGGGCTGCTACTCCCTACAATGTACGCGGGGGCTGCTACTCCCTACAATGTACGCGGGGGCTGCTACTCCCTACAATGTACGCGGGGGCTGCTACTCCCTACAATGTACGCGGGGGCTGCTACTCCCTACAATGTACGCGGGGGCTGCTACTCCCTACAATGTACGCGGGGGCTGCTACTCCCTACAATGTACGCGGGGGCTGCTACTCCCTACAATGTACGCGGGGGCTGCTACTCCCTACAATGTACGCGGGGGCTGCTACTCCCTACAATGTACGCGGGGGCTGCTACTCCCTACAATGTACGCGGGGGCTGCTACTCCCTACAATGTACGCGGGGGCTGCTACTCCCTACAATGTACGCGGGGGCTGCTACTCCCTACAATGTACGCGGGGGCTGCTACTCCCTACAATGTACGCGGGGGCTGCTACTCCCTACAATGTACGCGGGGGCTGCTACTCCCTACAATGTACGCGGGGGCTGCTACTCCCTACAATGTACGCGGGGGCTGCTACTCCCTACAATGTACGCGGGGGCTGCTACTCCCTACAATGTACGCGGGGGCTGCTACTCCCTACAATGTACGCGGGGGCTGCTACTCCCTACAATGTACGCGGGGGCTGCTACTCCCTACAATGTACGCGGGGGCTGCTACTCCCTACAATGTACGCGGGGGCTGCTACTCCCTACAATGTACGCGGGGGCTGCTACTCCCTACAACGTACGCGGGGGCTGCTACTCCCTACAACTGTACGCGGGGGCTGCTACTCCCTACAATGTACGCGGGGGCTGCTACTCCCTACAATGTACGCGGGGGCTGCTACTCCCTACAATGTACGCGGGGGCTGCTACTCCCTACAATGTACGCGGGGGCTGCTACTCCCTACAACGTACGCGGGGGCTGCTACTCCCTACAACGTACGCGGGGGCTGCTACTCCCTACAACGTACGCGGGGGCTGCTACTCCCTACAACGTACGCGGGGGCTGCTACTCCCTACAACGTACGCGGGGGCTGCTACTCCCTACAACGTACGCGGGGGCTGCTACTCCCTACAACGTACGCGGGGGCTGCTACTCCCTACAACGTACGCGGGGGCTGCTACTCCCTACAACGTACGCGGGGGCTGCTACTCCCTACAACGTACGCGGGGGCTGCTACTCCCTACAACGTACGCGGGGGCTGCTACTCCCTACAACGTACGCGGGGGCTGCTACTCCCTACAACGTACGCGGGGGCTGCTACTCCCTACAACGTACGCGGGGGCTGCTACTCCCTACAACGTACGCGGGGGCTGCTACTCCCTACAACGTACGCGGGGGCTGCTACTCCCTACAACGTACGCGGGGGCTGCTACTCCCTACAACGTACGCGGGGGCTGCTACTCCCTACAACGTACGCGGGGGCTGCTACTCCCTACAACGTACGCGGGGGCTGCTACTCCCTACAACGTACGCGGGGGCTGCTACTCCCTACAACGTACGCGGGGGCTGCTACTCCCTACAACGTACGCGGGGGCTGCTACTCCCTACAACGTACGCGGGGGCTGCTACTCCCTACAACGTACGCGGGGGCTGCTACTCCCTACAACGTACGCGGGGGCTGCTACTCCCTACAACGTACGCGGGGGCTGCTACTCCCTACAACGTACGCGGGGGCTGCTACTCCCTACAACGTACGCGGGGGCTGCTACTCCCTACAACGTACGCGGGGGCTGCTACTCCCTACAACGTACGCGGGGGCTGCTACTCCCTACAACGTACGCGGGGGCTGCTACTCCCTACAACGTACGCGGGGGCTGCTACTCCTACAACGTACGCGGGGGCTGCTACTCCCTACAACGTACGCGGGGGCTGCTACTCCCTACAACGTACGCGGGGGCTGCTACTCCCTACAATGTACGCGGGGGCTGCTACTCCCTACAATGTACGCGGGGGCTGCTACTCCCTACAACGTACGCGGGGGCTGCTACTCCCTACAACGTACGCGGGGGCTGCTACTCCCTACAACTGTACGCGGGGGCTGCTACTCCCTACAATGTACGCGGGGGCTGCTACTCCCTACAAAGTACGCGGGGGCTGCTACTCCCTACAACTGTACGCGGGGGCTGCTACTCCCTACAACGTACGCGGGGGCTGCTACTCCCTACAACGTACGCGGGGGCTGCTACTCCCTACAACGTACGCGGGGGCTGCTACTCCCTACAACGTACGCGGGGGCTGCTACTCCCTACAACGTACGCGGGGGCTGCTACTCCCTACAACGTACGCGGGGGCTGCTACTCCCTACAACGTACGCGGGGGCTGCTACTCCCTACAACGTACGCGGGGGCTGCTACTCCCTACAACGTACGCGGGGGCTGCTACTCCCTACAACGTACGCGGGGGCTGCTACTCCCTACAACGTACGCGGGGGCTGCTACTCCCTACAACGTACGCGGGGGCTGCTACTCCCTACAACGTACGCGGGGGCTGCTACTCCCTACAACGTACGCGGGGGCTGCTACTCCCTACAACGTACGCGGGGGCTGCTACTCCCTACAACGTACGCGGGGGCTGCTACTCCCTACAACGTACGCGGGGGCTGCTACTCCCTACAACGTACGCGGGGGCTGCTACTCCCTACAAAGTACGCGGGGGCTGCTACTCCCTACAACGTACGCGGGGGCTGCTACTCCCTACAACGTACGCGGGGGCTGCTACTCCCTACAACGTACGCGGGGGCTGCTACTCCCTACAACGTACGCGGGGGCTGCTACTCCCTACAACGTACGCGGGGGCTGCTACTCCCTACAACGTACGCGGGGGCTGCTACTCCCTACAACGTACGCGGGGGCTGCTACTCCCTACAACGTACGCGGGGGCTGCTACTCCCTACAACGTACGCGGGGGCTGCTACTCCCTACAACGTACGCGGGGGCTGCTACTCCCTACAACGTACGCGGGGGCTGCTACTCCCTACAACGTACGCGGGGGCTGCTACTCCCCTACAACGTACGCGGGGGCTGCTACTCCCTACAACGTACGCGGGGGCTGCTACTCCCTACAACGTACGCGGGGGCTGCTACTCCCTACAACGTACGCGGGGGCTGCTACTCCCTACAACGTACGCGGGGGCTGCTACTCCCTACAACGTACGCGGGGGCTGCTACTCCCTACAACGTACGCGGGGGCTGCTACTCCCTACAACGTACGCGGGGGCTGCTACTCCCTACAACGTACGCGGGGGCTGCTACTCCCTCTAACGTACGCGGGGGCTGCTACTCCCTCTAACGTACGCGGGGGCTGCTACTCCCTCTAACGTACGCGGGGGCTGCTACTCCCTCTAACGTACGCGGGGGCTGCTACTCCCTCTAACGTACGCGGGGGCTGCTACTCCCTCTAACGTACGCGGGGGCTGCTACTCCGTCTAACGTACGCGGGGGCTGCTACTCCCGTCTAACGTACGCGGGGGCTGCTACTCCCGTCTAACGTACGCGGGGGCTGCTACTCCCTCTAACGTACGCGGGGGGCTGCTACTCCCTCTAACGTACGCGGGGGCTGCTACTCCTCTAACGTACGCGGGGGCTGCTACTCCCTCTAACGTACGCGGGGGCTGCTACTCCCTCTAACGTACGCGGGGGCTGCTACTCCCTCTAACGTACGCGGGGGCTGCTACTCCCTCTAACGTACGCGGGGGCTGCTACTCCCTCTAACGTACGCGGGGGCTGCTACTCCCTCTAACGTACGCGGGGGCTGCTACTCCCTCTAACGTACGCGGGGGCTGCTACTCCTCTAACGTACGCGGGGGCTGCTACTCCGTCTAACGTACGCGGGGGCTGCTACTCCCGTCTAACGTACGCGGGGGCTGCTACTCCGTCTAACGTACGCGGGGGCTGCTACTCCGTCTAACGTACGCGGGGGCTGCTACTCCCGTCTAACGTACGCGGGGGCTGCTACTCCGTCTAACGTACGCGGGGGCTGCTACTCCGTCTAACGTACGCGGGGGCTGCTACTCCCTCTAACGTACGCGGGGGCTGCTACTCCCTCTAACGTACGCGGGGGCTGCTACTCCCTCTAACGTACGCGGGGGCTGCTACTCCCGTCTAACGTACGCGGGGGCTGCTACTCCCGTCTAACGTACGCGGGGGCTGCTACTCCGTCTAACGTACGCGGGGGCTGCTACTCCGTCTAACGTACGCGGGGGCTGCTACTCCGTCTAACGTACGCGGGGGCTGCTACTCCCTCTAACGTACGCGGGGGCTGCTACTCCGTCTAACGTACGCGGGGGCTGCTACTCCGTCTAACGTACGCGGGGGCTGCTACTCCGTCTAACGTACGCGGGGGCTGCTACTCCGTCTAACGTACGCGGGGGCTGCTACTCCGTCTAACGTACGCGGGGGCTGCTACTCCGTCTAACGTACGCGGGGGCTGCTACTCCGTCTAACGTACGCGGGGGCTGCTACTCCGTCTAACGTACGCGGGGGCTGCTACTCCGTCTAACGTACGCGGGGGCTGCTACTCCGTCTAACGTACGCGGGGGCTGCTACTCCGTCTAACGTACGCGGGGGCTGCTACTCCGTCTAACGTACGCGGGGGCTGCTACTCCGTCTAACGTACGCGGGGGCTGCTACTCCGTCTAACGTACGCGGGGGCTGCTACTCCGTCTAACGTACGCGGGGGCTGCTACTCCGTCTAACGTACGCGGGGGCTGCTACTCCGTCTAACGTACGCGGGGGCTGCTACTCCGTCTAACGTACGCGGGGGCTGCTACTCCGTCTAACGTACGCGGGGGCTGCTACTCCGTCTAACGTACGCGGGGGCTGCTACTCCGTCTAACGTACGCGGGGGCTGCTACTCCGTCTAACGTACGCGGGGGCTGCTACTCCGTCTAACGTACGCGGGGGCTGCTACTCCGTCTAACGTACGCGGGGGCTGCTACTCCGTCTAACGTACGCGGGGGCTGCTACTCCGTCTAACGTACGCGGGGGCTGCTACTCCGTCTAACGTACGCGGGGGCTGCTACTCCGTCTAACGTACGCGGGGGCTGCTACTCCGTCTAACGTACGCGGGGGCTGCTACTCCGTCTAACGTACGCGGGGGCTGCTACTCCGTCTAACGTACGCGGGGGCTGCTACTCCGTCTAACGTACGCGGGGGCTGCTACTCCGTCTAACGTACGCGGGGGCTGCTACTCCGTCTAACGTACGCGGGGCTGCTACTCCGTCTAACGTACGCGGGGGCTGCTACTCCGTCTAACGTACGCGGGGGCTGCTACTCCGTCTAACGTACGCGGGGGCTGCTACTCCGTCTAACGTACGCGGGGGCTGCTACTCCGTCTAACGTACGCAGGGGGCTGCTACTCCGTCTAACGTACGCGGGGGCTGCTACTCCGTCTAACGTACGCAGGGGCTGCTACTCCGTCTAACATACGCAGGGGGCTGCTACTCCGTCTAACATACGCAGGGGGCTGCTACTCCGTCTAACATACGCAGGGGCTGCTACTCCGTCTAACATACGCAGGGGCTGCTACTCCGTCTAACGTACGCAGGGGCTGCTACTCCGTCTAACGTACGCAGGGGCTGCTACTCCGTCTAACGTACGCAGGGGCTGCTACTCCGTCTAACATACGCAGGGGCTGCTACTCCGTCTAACATACGCAGGGGCTGCTACTCCGTCTAACATACGCAGGGGCTGCTACTCCGTCTAACATACGCAGGGGCTGCTACTCCGTCTAACATACGCAGGGGCTGCTACTCCGTCTAACATACGCGGGGCTGCTACTCCGTCTAACATACGCAGGGGCTGCTACTCCGTCTAACATACGCAGGGGCTGCTACTCCGTCTAACATACGCAGGGGCTGCTACTCCGTCTAACATACGCAGGGGCTGCTACTCCGTCTAACATACGCAGGGGCTGCTACTCCGTCTAACATACGCAGGGGCTGCTACTTCCGTCTAACATACGCAGGGGCTGCTACTAATGAGTTAACATACCGAGGGGCTGCTACTTCCGTCTAACATACGCAGGGGGCTGCTACTTCCGTCTAACATACCAGGGGCTGCTACTCCGTCTAACATACGCAGGGGCTGCTACTCCGTCTAACATACCAGGGGCTGCTACTCCGTCTAACATACGCAGGGGCTGCTACTCCGTCTAACATACGCAGGGCTGCTACTTCCGTCTAACAATAACGCAGGGGCTGCTACTCCGTCTAACATACGCAGGGCTGCTACTCTTGGGGCGTCTATACATACGCAGGGCTGCCTACTCCGTCTAACATACGCAGGGGCTGCTACTCCGTCTAACATACGCAGGGGCTGCTACTCCGTCTAACATACGCAGGGCTGCGACTCCGTCTAACATACGCAGGGGCTGCTACTCGTCTAACATACCAGGGCTGCTACTCCGTCTAACATACGCAGGGGCTGCTACTTACTCCGTCTAACATACGCAGGGGCTGCTACTCCGTCTAACATACGCAGGGGCTGCTACTCCGTCTAACATACGCAGGGGCTGCTACTCCGTCTAACATACGCAGGGGCTGCTACTCCGTCTAACATACGCAGGGGCTGCTACTCCGTCTAACATACGCAGGGGCTGCTACTCCGTCTAACATACGCAGGGGCTGCTACTCCGTCTAACATACGCAGGGGCTGCTACTCCGTCTAACATACGCAGGGGCTGCTACTCCGTCTAACATACGCAGGGGCTGCTACTCCGTCTAACATACGCAGGGGCTGCTACTCCGTCTAACATACGCAGGGGCTGCTACTCCGTCTAACATACGCAGGGGCTGCTACTCCGTCTAACATACGCAGGGGCTGCTACTCCGTCTAACATACGCAGGGGCTGCTACTCCGTCTAACATACGCAGGGGCTGCTACTCCGTCTAACATACGCAGGGGCTGCTACTCCGTCTAACATACGCAGGGGCTGCTACTCCGTCTAACATACGCAGGGGCTGCTACTCCGTCTAACATACGCAGGGGCTGCTACTCCGTCTAACATACGCAGGGGCTGCTACTCCGTCTAACATACGCAGGGGCTGCTACTCCGTCTAACATACGCAGGGCTGCTACTCCGTCTAACATACGCAGGGGCTGCTACTCCGTTCCTAACATACGCAGGGGCTGCTACTCCGTCTAACATACGCAGGGGCTGCCTACTCCGTCTAACATACGCAGGGGCTGCTACTCCGTCTAACATACGCAGGGGCTGCTACTCCGTCTAACATACGCAGGGGCTGCTACTCCGTCTAACATACGCAGGGGCTGCTACTCCGTCTAACATACGCAGGGGCTGCTTACTCCGTCTAACATACGCAGGGGCTGCTACTCCGTCTAACATACGCAGGGGCTGCTACTCCGTCTAAACATACGCAGGGGCTGCTACTCCGTCTAACATACGCAGGGGCTGCTACTCCGTCTAACATACGCAGGGGCTGCTACTCCGTCTAACATACGCAGGGGCTGCTACTCCGTCTAACATACGCAGGGGCTGCTACTCGCTAACATACGCAGGGCTGCTACTCCGTCTAACATACGCAGGGGCTGCTACTCCGTCTAACATACGCAGGGGCTGCTACTCCGTCTAACATACGCAGGGGGCTGCTACTCCGTCTAACATACGCAGGGGCTGCTACTCCGTCTAACATACGCAGGGGCTGCTACTCCGTCTAACATACGCAGGGGCTGCTACTCCGTCTAACATACGCAGGGGCTGCTACTCCGTCTAACATACGCAGGGGCTGCTACTCCGTCTAACATACGCAGGGGCTGCTACTCCGTCTAACATACGCAGGGGCTGCTACTCCGTCTAACATACGCAGGGGCTGCTACTCCGTCTAACATACGCAGGGGCTGCTACTCCGTCTAACATACGCAGGGGCTGCTACTCCGTCTAACATACGCAGGGGCTGCTACTCCGTCTAACATACGCAGGGGCTGCTACTCCGTCTAACATACGCAGGGGCTGCTACTCCGTCTAACATACGCAGGGGCTGCTACTCCGTCTAACATACGCAGGGGCTGCTACTCCGTCTAACATACGCAGGGGCTGCTACTCCGTCTAACATACGCAGGGGCTGCTACTCCAGTCTAACATACGCAGGGGCTGCTACTCCGTCTAACATACGCAGGGGCTGCTACTCCGTCTAACATACGCAGGGGCTGCTACTCCGTCTAACATACGCAGGGGCTGCTAACTCCGTCTAACATACGCAGGGGCTGCTACTCCGTCTAACATACGCAGGGGCTGCTACTCCGTCTAACATACGCAGGGGCTGCTACTCCGTCTAACATACGCAGGGGCTGCTACTCCGTCTAACATACGCAGGGGCTGCTACTCCGTCTAACATACGCAGGGGCTGCTACTCCGTCTAACATACGCAGGGGCTGCTACTCCGTCTAACATACGCAGGGGCTGCTACTCCGTCTAACATACGCAGGGGCTGCTACTCCGTCTAACATACGCAGGGGCTGCTACTCCGTCTAACATACGCAGGGGCTGCTACTCCGTCTAACATACGCAGGGGCTGCTACTCCGTCTATCATACGCAGGGGCTGCTACTCCGTCTAACATACGCAGGGGCTGCTACTCCGTCTAACATACGCAGGGGCTGCTACTCCGTTAACATACGCAGGGGCTCGCTACTCCGTCTAACTTACGCAGGGGCTGCTACTCGTCTACATACGCAGGGGCTGCTACTCCGTCTACATACGCAGGGGCTGCTACTCCGTCTAACATACGCAGGGGCTGCTACTCCGTCTAACATACGCAGGGGCTGCTACTCCGATCTAACATACGCAGGGGCTGCTACTCCGTCTAACATACGCAGGGGCTGCTACTCCGTCTCATACGCAGGGGCTGCTACTCCGTCTAACATACGCAGGGGCTGCTACTCCGTATAACATACGCAGGGGCTGCTACTCCGTCTAACATACGCAGGGGCTGCTACTCCGTCTAACATACGCAGGGGCTGCTACTCCGTCTAATATACGCAGGGGCTGCTACTCCAGTCTAACATACGCAGGGGCTGCTACTCCAGTCTAATATACGCAGGGGCTGCTACTCCAGTCTAATATACGCAGGGGCTGCTACTCCATCTTATATACGCAGGGGCTGCTACTCCATCTAATATACGCAGGGGCTGCTACTCCGATCTAAATACGCAGGGGCTGCTACTCCAGTCTAATATACGCAGGGGCTGCTACTCCATCTAATATACGCAGGGGCTGCTACTCCATCTAATATACGCAGGGGCTGCTACTCCATCTAATATACGCAGGGGCTGCTACTCCATCTACATACGCAGGGGCTGCTACTCCATCTAATATACGCAGGGGCTGCTACTCCATCTAATATACGCAGGGGCTGCTACTCCGTCTAATATACGCAGGGGCTGCTACTCCATCTAATATACGCAGGGGCTGCTACTCCATCTAATATACGCAGGGGCTGCTACTCCGTCTAATATACGCAGGGGCTGCTACTCCGTCTAATATACGCAGGGGCTGCTACTCCGTCTAATATACGCAGGGGCTGCTACTCCGTCTAACATACGCAGGGGCTGCTACTCCGTCTAACATACGCAGGGGCTGCTACTCCGTCTAACATACGCAGGGGCTGCTACTCCGTCTAACATACGCAGGGGCTGCTACTCCGTCTAACATACGCAGGGGCTGCTACTCCATCTAACATACGCAGGGGCTGCTACTCCATCTAATATACGCAGGGGCTGCTACTCCATCTAATATACGCAGGGGCTGCTACTCCATCTAACATACGCAGGGGCTGCTACTCCATCTAACATACGCAGGGGCTGCTACTCCATCTAAATACGCAGGGGCTGCTACTCCATCTACAATACGCAGGGGCTGCTACTCCGTCTAACATACGCAGGGGCTGCTACTCCGTCTAACATACGCAGGGGCTGCTACTCCGTCTAACATACGCAGGGGCTGCTACTCCGTCTAACATACGCAGGGGCTGCTACTCCCGTCTAAATACGCAGGGGCTGCTACTCCGTCTAATATACGCAGGGGCTGCTACTCCGTCTATCATACGCAGGGGCTGCTACTCCGTCTAATCATACGCAGGGGCTGCTACTCCGTCTAATCATACGCAGGGGCTGCTACTCCGTCTAACATACGCAGGGGCTGCTACTCCGTCTAACATACGCAGGGGCTGCTACTCCGTCTAACATACGCAGGGGCTGCTACTCCGTCTAACATACGCAGGGGCTGCTACTCCGTCTAACATACGCAGGGGCTGCTACTCCGTCTAACATACGCAGGGGCTGCTACTCCGTCTAACATACGCAGGGGCTGCTACTCCGTCTAACATACGCAGGGGCTGCTACTCCGTCTAACATACGCAGGGGCTGCTACTCCGTCTAACATACGCAGGGGCTGCTACTCCGTCTAACATACGCAGGGGCTGCTACTCCGTCTAACGTACGCGGGGGCTGCTACTCCCTCTAACGTACGCGGGGGCTGCTACTCCCTCTAACGTACGCGGGGGCTGCTACTCCCTCTAACGTACGCGGGGGCTGCTACTCCCCTCTAACGTACGCGGGGGCTGTACTCCCTCTAACGTACGCGGGGGCTGCTACTCCCTCTAACGTACGCGGGGGCTGCTACTCCCTCTAACGTACGCGGGGGCTGCTACTCCCCTCTAACGTACGCGGGGGCTGCTACTCCCTCTAACGTACGCGGGGGCTGCTACTCCCTCTAACGTACGCGGGGGCCTGCTACTCCCTCTAACGTCCGGGGGGCTGCTACTCCCTCTAACGTTACGCGGGGGGCTGGCTACTCCCTCTAACGTACGCGGGGGCTGCCTACTCCCGTCTAACGTACGCGGGGGCTGCTACTCCCGTCTAACGTACGCGGGGGCTGCTACTCCCTCTAACGTACGCGGGGGCTGCTACTCCCTCTAACGTACGCGGGGGCTGCTACTCCCTCTCAACGTACGCGGGGGCTGCTACTCCCTCTAACGTACGCGGGGGCTGCTACTCCCTCTAACGTACGCGGGGGCTGCTACTCCCTCTAACGTACGCGGGGCTGCTACTCCCTCTAACGTACGCGGGGGCTGCTACTCCCGTCTAACGTACGCGGGGGCTGCTACTCCCTCTAACGTACGCGGGGGCTGCTACTCCCTCTAACGTACGCGGGGGCTGCTACTCCCGTCTAACGTACGCGGGGGCTGCTACTCCCGTCTAACGTACGCGGGGCTGCTACTCCCGTCTAACGTACGCGGGGGCTGCTACTCCGTCTAACGTACGCGGGGGCTGCTACTCCGTCTAACGTACGCGGGGGCTGCTACTCCGTCTAACCGTACGCGGGGGCTGCTACTCCGTCTAACGTACGCGGGGGCTGCTACTCCGTCTAACGTACGCGGGGGCTGCTACTCCGTCTAACGTACGCGGGGGCTGCTACTCCGTCTAACGTACGCGGGGCTGCTACTCCGTCTAACGTACGCAGGGGGCTGCTACTCCGTCTAACGTACGCGGGGCTGCTACTCCGTCTAACGTACGCAGGGGCTGCTACTCCGTCTAACGTACGCAGGGGGCTGCTACTCCGTCTAACGTACGCAGGGGCTGCTACTCCGTCTAACGTACGCGGGGCTGCTACTCCGTCTAACGTACGCGGGGGCTGCTACTCCGTCTAACAGTACGCGGGGGCTGCTACTCCGTCTAACGTACGCGGGGGCTGCTACTCCGTCTAACGTACGCGGGGGCTGCTACTCCGTCTAACGTACGCGGGGGCTGCTACTCCGTCTAACGTACGCAGGGGGCTGCTACTCCGTCTAACGTACGCGGGGGCTGCTACTCCGTCTAACGTACGCGGGGGCTGCTACTCCGTCTAACGTACGCGGGGGCTGCTACTCCGTCTAACGTACGCGGGGGCTGCTACTCCGTCTAACGTACGCGGGGGCTGCTACTCCGTCTAACGTACGCGGGGGCTGCTACTCCGTCTAACGTACGCGGGGGCTGCTACTCCGTCTAACGTACGCGGGGGCTGCTACTCCGTCTAACGTACGCGGGGCTGCTACTCCGTCTAACGTACGCAGGGGCTGCTACTCCGTCTAACGTACGCAGGGGCTGCTACTCCGTCTAACATACGCAGGGGCTGCTACTCCGTCTAACATACGCAGGGGCTGCTACTCCGTCTAACATACGCAGGGGGCTGCTACTCCGTCTAACGTACGCAGGGGCTGCTACTCCGTCTAACGTACGCAGGGGCTGCTACTCCGTCTAACGTACGCAGGGGCTGCTACTCCGTCTAACGTACGCGGGGGCTGCTACTCCGTCTAACGTACGCGGGGGCTGCTACTCCGTCTAACATACGCGGGGCTGCTACTCCGTCTAACGTACGCGGGGGCTGCTACTCCGTCTAACGTACGCAGGGGCTGCTACTCCGTCTAACGTACGCAGGGGCTGCTACTCCGTCTAACGTACGCAGGGGCTGCTACTCCGTCTAACGTACGCGGGGGCTGCTACTCCGTCTAACGTACGCAGGGGGCTGCTACTCCGTCTAACTACGCAGGGGCTGCTACTCCGTCTAACATACGCAGGGGCTGCTACTCCGTCTAACATACGCAGGGGCTGCTACTCCGTCTAACATACGCAGGGGCTGCTACTCCGTCTAACATACGCAGGGGCTGCTACTCCGTCTAACATACGCAGGGGCTGCTACTCCGTCTAACATACGCAGGGGCTGCTACTCCGTCTAACGTACGCAGGGGCTGCTACTCCGTCTAACATACGCAGGGGCTGCTACTCCGTCTAACATACGCAGGGGCTGCTACTCCGTCTAACATACGCAGGGGCTGCTACTCCGTCTAACATACGCAGGGGCTGCTACTCCGTCTAACATACGCAGGGGCTGCTACTCCGTCTAACATACGCAGGGGCTGCTACTCCGTCTAACATACGCAGGGGGCTGCTACTCCGTCTAACATACGCAGGGGCTGCTACTCCGTCTAACATACGCAGGGGCTGCTACTCCGTCTAACATACGCAGGGGCTGCTACTCCGTCTAACATACGCAGGGGCTGCTACTCCGTCTAACATACGCAGGGGCTGCTACTCCGTCTAACATACGCAGGGGCTGCTACTCCGTCTAACATACGCAGGGGCTGCTACTCCGTCTAACATACGCAGGGGCTGCTACTCCGTCTAACATACGCAGGGGCTGCTACTCCGTCTAACATACGCAGGGGCTGCTACTCCGTCTAACATACGCAGGGGCTGCTACTCCGTCTAACATACGCAGGGGCTGCTACTCCGTCTAACATACGCAGGGGCTGCTACTCCGTCTAACATACGCAGGGGCTGCTACTCCGTCTAACATACGCAGGGGCTGCTACTCCGTCTAACATACGCAGGGGCTGCTACTCCGTCTAACATACGCAGGGGCTGCTACTCCGTCTAACATACGCAGGGGCTGCTACTCCGTCTAACATACGCAGGGGCTGCTACTCCGTCTAACATACGCAGGGGCTGCTACTCCGTCTAACATACGCAGGGGCTGCTACTCCGTCTAACATACGCAGGGGCTGCTACTCCGTCTAACATACGCAGGGGCTGCTACTCCGTCTAACATACGCAGGGGCTGCTACTCCGTCTAACATACGCAGGGGCTGCTACTCCGTCTAACATACGCAGGGGCTGCTACTCCGTCTAACATACGCAGGGGCTGCTACTCCGTCTAACATACGCAGGGGCTGCTACTCCGTCTAACATACGCAGGGGCTGCTACTCCGTCTAACATACGCAGGGGCTGCTACTCGTCTAACATACGCAGGGGCTGCTACTCCGTCTAACATACGCAGGGGCTGCTACTCCGTCTAACATACGCAGGGGCTGCTACTCCGTCTAACATACGCAGGGGCTGCTACTCCGTCTAACATACGCAGGGGCTGCTACTCCGTCTAACATACGCAGGGGCTGCTACTCCGTCTAACATACGCAGGGGCTGCTACTCCGTCTAACATACGCAGGGGCTGCTACTCCGTCTAACATACGCAGGGGCTGCTACTCCGTCTAACATACGCAGGGGCTGCTACTCCGTCTAACATACGCAGGGGCTGCTACTCCGTCTAACATACGCAGGGGCTGCTACTCCGTCTAACATACGCAGGGGCTGCTACTCCGTCTAACATACGCAGGGGCTGCTACTCCGTCTAACATACGCAGGGGCTGCTACTCCGTCTAACATACGCAGGGGCTGCTACTCCGTCTAACATACGCAGGGGCTGCTACTCCGTCTAACATACGCAGGGGCTGCTACTCCGTCTAACATACGCAGGGCTGCTACTCCGTCTAACATACGCAGGGGCTGCTACTCCGTCTAACATACGCAGGGGCTGCTACTCCGTCTAACATACGCAGGGGCTGCTACTCCGTCTAACATACGCAGGGGCTGCTACTCCGTCTAACATACGCAGGGGCTGCTACTCCGTCTAACATACGCAGGGGCTGCTACTCCGTCTAACATACGCAGGGGCTGCTACTCCGTCTAACATACGCAGGGGCTGCTACTCCGTCTAACATACGCAGGGGCTGCTACTCCGTCTAACATACGCAGGGGCTGCTACTCCGTCTAACATACGCAGGGGCTGCTACTCCGTCTAACATACGCAGGGGCTGCTACTCCGTCTAACATACGCAGGGGCTGCTACTCCGTCTAACATACGCAGGGGCTGCTACTCCGTCTAACATACGCAGGGGCTGCTACTCCGTCTAACATACGCAGGGGCTGCTACTCCGTCTAACATACGCAGGGGCTGCTACTCCGTCTAACATACGCAGGGGCTGCTACTCCGTCTAACATACGCAGGGGCTGCTACTCCGTCTAACATACGCAGGGGCTGCTACTCCGTCTAACATACGCAGGGGCTGCTACTCCGTCTAACATACGCAGGGGCTGCTACTCCGTCTAACATACGCAGGGGCTGCTACTCCGTCTAACATACGCAGGGGCTGCTACTCCGTCTAACATACGCAGGGGCTGCTACTCCGTCTAACATACGCAGGGGCTGCTACTCCGTCTAACATACGCAGGGGCTGCTACTCCGTCTAACATACGCAGGGGCTGCTACTCCGTCTAACATACGCAGGGGCTGCTACTCCGTCTAACATACGCAGGGGCTGCTACTCCGTCTAACATACGCAGGGGCTGCTACTCCGTCTAACATACGCAGGGGCTGCTACTCCGTCTAACATACGCAGGGGCTGCTACTCCGTCTAACATACGCAGGGGCTGCTACTCCGTCTAACATACGCAGGGGCTGCTACTCCGTCTAACATACGCAGGGGCTGCTACTCCGTCTAACATACGCAGGGGCTGCTACTCCGTCTAACATACGCAGGGGCTGCTACTCCGTCTAACATACGCAGGGGCTGCTACTCCGTCTAACATACGCAGGGGCTGCTACTCCGTCTAACATACGCAGGGGCTGCTACTCCGTCTAACATACGCAGGGGCTGCTACTCCGTCTAACATACGCAGGGGCTGCTACTCCGTCTAACATACGCAGGGGCTGCTACTCCGTCTAACATACGCAGGGGCTGCTACTCCGTCTAACATACGCAGGGGCTGCTACTCCGTCTAACATACGCAGGGGCTGCTACTCCGTCTAACATACGCAGGGGCTGCTACTCCGTCTAACATACGCAGGGGCTGCTACTCCGTCTAACATACGCAGGGGCTGCTACTCCGTCTAACATACGCAGGGGCTGCTACTCCGTCTAACATACGCAGGGGCTGCTACTCCGTCTAACATACGCAGGGGCTGCTACTCCGTCTAACATACGCAGGGGCTGCTACTCCGTCTAACATACGCAGGGGCTGCTACTCCGTCTAACATACGCAGGGGCTGCTACTCCGTCTAACATACGCAGGGGCTGCTACTCCGTCTAACATACGCAGGGGCTGCTACTCCGTCTAACATACGCAGGGGCTGCTACTCCGTCTAACATACGCAGGGGCTGCTACTCCGTCTAACATACGCAGGGGCTGCTACTCCGTCTAACATACGCAGGGGCTGCTACTCCGTCTAACATACGCAGGGGCTGCTACTCCGTCTAACATACGCAGGGGCTGCTACTCCGTCTAACATACGCAGGGGCTGCTACTCCATCTAACATACGCAGGGGCTGCTACTCCATCTAACATACGCAGGGGCTGCTACTCCGTCTAATATACGCAGGGGCTGCTACTCCATCTAATATACGCAGGGGCTGCTACTCCATCTAATATACGCAGGGGCTGCTACTCCATCTAATATACGCAGGGGCTGCTTACTCCGTCTAATATACGCAGGGGCTGCTACTCCATCTAATATACGCAGGGGCTGCTACTCCATCTAATATACGCAGGGGCTGCTACTCCATCTAATATACGCAGGGGCTGCTACTCCATCTAATATACGCAGGGGCTGCTACTCCATCTAATATACGCAGGGGCTGCTACTCCATCTAATATACGCAGGGGCTGCTACTCCATCTAATATACGCAGGGGCTGCTACTCCATCTAATATACGCAGGGGCTGCTACTCCATCTAATATACGCAGGGGCTGCTACTCCATCTAATATACGCAGGGGCTGCTACTCCATCTAATATACGCAGGGGCTGCTACTCCATCTAATATACGCAGGGGCTGCTACTCCATCTAATATACGCAGGGGCTGCTACTCCATCTAATATACGCAGGGGCTGCTACTCCATCTAATATACGCAGGGGCTGCTACTCCATCTAATATACGCAGGGGCTGCTACTCCATCTAATATACGCAGGGGCTGCTACTCCATCTAATATACGCAGGGGCTGCTACTCCATCTAATATACGCAGGGGCTGCTACTCCATCTAATATACGCAGGGGCTGCTACTCCATCTAATATACGCAGGGGCTGCTACTCCATCTAATATACGCAGGGGCTGCTACTCCATCTAATATACGCAGGGGCTGCTACTCCATCTAATATACGCAGGGGCTGCTACTCCATCTAATATACGCAGGGGCTGCTACTCCATCTAATATACGCAGGGGCTGCTACTCCATCTAATATACGCAGGGGCTGCTACTCCATCTAATATACGCAGGGGCTGCTACTCCATCTAATATACGCAGGGGCTGCTACTCCATCTAATATACGCAGGGGCTGCTACTCCATCTAATATACGCAGGGGCTGCTACTCCATCTAATATACGCAGGGGCTGCTACTCCATCTAATATACGCAGGGGCTGCTACTCCATCTAATATACGCAGGGGCTGCTACTCCATCTAATATACGCAGGGGCTGCTACTCCATCTAATATACGCAGGGGCTGCTACTCCATCTAATATACGCAGGGGCTGCTACTCCATCTAATATACGCAGGGGCTGCTACTCCATCTAATATACGCAGGGGCTGCTACTCCATCTAATATACGCAGGGGCTGCTACTCCATCTAATATACGCAGGGGCTGCTACTCCATCTAATATACGCAGGGGCTGCTACTCCATCTAATATACGCAGGGGCTGCTACTCCATCTAATATACGCAGGGGCTGCTACTCCATCTAATATACGCAGGGGCTGCTACTCCATCTAATATACGCAGGGGCTGCTACTCCATCTAATATACGCAGGGGCTGCTACTCCATCTAATATACGCAGGGGCTGCTACTCCATCTAATATACGCAGGGGCTGCTACTCCATCTAATATACGCAGGGGCTGCTACTCCATCTAATATACGCAGGGGCTGCTACTCCATCTAATATACGCAGGGGCTGCTACTCCATCTAATATACGCAGGGGCTGCTACTCCATCTAATATACGCAGGGGCTGCTACTCCATCTAATATACGCAGGGGCTGCTACTCCATCTAATATACGCAGGGGCTGCTACTCCATCTAATATACGCAGGGGCTGCTACTCCATCTAATATACGCAGGGGCTGCTACTCCATCTAATATACGCAGGGGCTGCTACTCCATCTAATATACGCAGGGGCTGCTACTCCATCTAATATACGCAGGGGCTGCTACTCCATCTAATATACGCAGGGGCTGCTACTCCATCTAATATACGCAGGGGCTGCTACTCCATCTAATATACGCAGGGGCTGCTACTCCATCTAATATACGCAGGGGCTGCTACTCCATCTAATATACGCAGGGGCTGCTACTCCATCTAATATACGCAGGGGCTGCTACTCCATCTAATATACGCAGGGGCTGCTACTCCATCTAATATACGCAGGGGCTGCTACTCCATCTAATATACGCAGGGGCTGCTACTCCATCTAATATACGCAGGGGCTGCTACTCCATCTAATATACGCAGGGGCTGCTACTCCATCTAATATACGCAGGGGCTGCTACTCCATCTAATATACGCAGGGGCTGCTACTCCATCTAATATACGCAGGGGCTGCTACTCCATCTAATATACGCAGGGGCTGCTACTCCATCTAATATACGCAGGGGCTGCTACTCCATCTAATATACGCAGGGGCTGCTACTCCATCTAATATACGCAGGGGCTGCTACTCCATCTAATATACGCAGGGGCTGCTACTCCATCTAATATACGCAGGGGCTGCTACTCCATCTAATATACGCAGGGGCTGCTACTCCATCTAATATACGCAGGGGCTGCTACTCCATCTAATATACGCAGGGGCTGCTACTCCATCTAATATACGCAGGGGCTGCTACTCCATCTAATATACGCAGGGGCTGCTACTCCATCTAATATACGCAGGGGCTGCTACTCCATCTAATATACGCAGGGGCTGCTACTCCATCTAATATACGCAGGGGCTGCTACTCCATCTAATATACGCAGGGGCTGCTACTCCATCTAATATACGCAGGGGCTGCTACTCCATCTAATATACGCAGGGGCTGCTACTCCATCTAATATACGCAGGGGCTGCTACTCCATCTAATATACGCAGGGGCTGCTACTCCATCTAATATACGCAGGGGCTGCTACTCCATCTAATATACGCAGGGGCTGCTACTCCATCTAATATACGCAGGGGCTGCTACTCCATCTAATATACGCAGGGGCTGCTACTCCATCTAATATACGCAGGGGCTGCTACTCCATCTAATATACGCAGGGGCTGCTACTCCATCTAATATACGCAGGGGCTGCTACTCCATCTAATATACGCAGGGGCTGCTACTCCATCTAATATACGCAGGGGCTGCTACTCCATCTAATATACGCAGGGGCTGCTACTCCATCTAATATACGCAGGGGCTGCTACTCCATCTAATATACGCAGGGGCTGCTACTCCATCTAATATACGCAGGGGCTGCTACTCCATCTAATATACGCAGGGGCTGCTACTCCATCTAATATACGCAGGGGCTGCTACTCCCTCTAATATACGCAGGGGCTGCTACTCCCTCTAATATACGCAGGGGCTGCTACTCCCTCTAATATACGCAGGGGCTGCTACTCCATCTAATATACGCAGGGGCTGCTACTCCATCTAATATACGCAGGGGCTGCTACTCCATCTAATATACGCAGGGGCTGCTACTCCATCTAATATACGCAGGGGCTGCTACTCCATCTAATATACGCAGGGGCTGCTACTCCATCTAATATACGCAGGGGCTGCTACTCCATCTAATATACGCAGGGGCTGCTACTCCATCTAATATACGCAGGGGCTGCTACTCCATCTAATATACACAGGGGCTGCTACTCCCTCTAATATACACAGGGGCTGCTACTCCCTCTAATATACACAGGGGCTGCTACTCCCTCTAATATACACAGAAACTATAATTCTGTAGAATATATACAGGCGCTGCTGATGGATCCTCCTGTCACTTTGACGATGAGTGTTCAGCAAAAAGGCCAGTTTACAGTCTAGATTAATGTCATCTCGTGTGTGATGTTGGCCAAAGTCTCTATTTGCATAATTATTTGCAGATACTGCATATGAAGTCAGTGTTGGAGGCATGGATGGAGACATTGGTTTTGCACTACACCCACTTGTCCTTGCAGGCAACTTGACTCTGTTCTTTTCAAATGTCGAAATTGCTTCACAATAGAGACATTTGGGTCTGTCCAGGATTGTTTCTTTCCTGTATTAGGATCCAGCTTGCAAGCTCTGATATTGGCTTTCAGATTGTCTTTATAATCTAAGTTTGGGATGTCCTGTGGCGCGGGTTCCCGTGTTCAGGTGGCTGTAGTGTATGTGGGAATCCTCCATGTGTACCACATTGACTGACCCAGTGAAGGTCAGCTCTGATCAGCATGCGCCCAGTGCCGGGAAGCAGCACTTTGCAAGGACCTCGGTGTTGGGAATTTTGTCCTGCCGCCAGATGTTGCAAATAGACCTCAGATAGTGAAGATGAAATGCTTCTAGTTGTTTTATGTGATACCAGTAGGTTGTCCAAGTCTCACATCCATAAAGAAGTGATGTAAGAACCACTGCCCGGTAGATTTTGATTTTTGTTCTGAGACAAACTCCGTGCATTTTACAGAGCCTGTGAGTGAGCCTGCCAAACGCTGAGCTTGCTTTTGTCAAGTGATGGGTAATTTTGTCATCCAGCATGGTGTCATTGGAGAGGAAACTCCCAAGATAACAAAATTTCTGTACTGAACGGAAGGGTGTGTTGCTGATTTTGACTGTGGGGTTTTGGAGTATGTGGCTAGAGGTGGGTTGATACAAGATCTCTGTCTTCTTCAGATTATCAGCCAAAGTGTTCTGAAGCTAGGCCAAAGCAATCAACAAGCAGCTGAATGTCCTCTAGAGTACATGCTATGAGAGCCAGTCATTCACAAACAAGTTCATTCAGTAGCTGTTCAGTAGCCTTTGTGCAAGCCTAGAGCCTTTGCAAGTTGCAGAGTTAGCTGTCTGTCCTGAATTGGATGTGTATTCCTGTGTCCAAATCTTTGAGCGTGTACTGGAGCATGGCCGAGAAGTACATGGCAATCAGAGCTGGAGCCAATACACAGCCTTGCTTACTACTGTTAGCAACAGGAAAGGCGTCCAGTCACATAATCACATACCACCTTGCTGGTCATCAAGAAATGAGCGAATGACATTGATCATCTTTTCAGAGTAGCCACATTTATACAGAACCTTCCACAGGCCTTCCAAGTTTACTGTGTCAAAAGCCTTAGTCAGGTCAATGAACGCCATATGGAGGACTTTAATCTGTAAGCGGGACTTTCCTTGAATTTGATGTGCTCCAAAGGTCATGTCCACTGTTCCCCACCCTGCAAGGAAGCCTCACTGTGATTCTAGCTACACAGGGTCAATGAGGTGAGTAACAATCTGATCAAGAATAACCCTTGTAGAAATTTTTCCGGGTGAAAGAAATGATATTTCAGGATGATTGCCATAGATGGACTTGCTCCCTTTCCATTTTCAGAGATCAGTTATGGAGGCATCCCTTGTAATCTTGGGGCACAGTGTCCTGTCTCCAGATTAGACAAGGAGTCTAGTGAGTTTCCTAACCACGTGTGTCCCTCTGTTCTTGGATACTTCGGATGGGATGCCATCAGCTCCTGGTAACTTGGCCATAGGAAGCTGCTTTATGGCCTTACTAGTGCTGCTATTCCCTGTAACATACACAGGAGCTGCTAGTTTCAACAATAAGCACAGGGCCTGCTACTCCCTGTAACATACAGAGATTGCTGCTCCCTGTAATATACACAGGAGCTGCTATTTTCTGTAATATATACAGAGGCTGTTATTCTCTAGAATATACACAGGGGCATCTATTCTCTATAGTATACCCAGGAGTTGCTATTCTCCATAATAGTCACAAAAACAGCTATTAACTTGGACTTACATAATCAGTTTTCAATCTATTTAGCAAAGAAACAGGTATTATTAACTTTGTTTTGCAATATGTAACATGCTGTGGACAAGGGTAATGTGCACCCTGCATCGTATCCCTGGAACATACCTGGGCATATTAATTTCAATGTAGTTCTTTGGCACGAACCCCTCATGCCCGTAAAGCTCAGCTTTGTACCAATCATCTTCAGTGCTCAGGACCTGCGGGATGAGACATCCAAAATTAAGAAACAGGACATTGGGAAGCATACTGCTGACTGCAACAACTATGCATGTTCTCACTGAACAACGTGAAGGTTGAGAAGTGATACAGTTGCTACTAAAGGGACTGGAATACATCGACATGGATGAGCTGTTTCATCTTGTCCAAAGTGTGATCCAGAGGACACAGCCTGAGATTGAAAGGGGTAAATTCAAAAACTGATCGGCAGAAATAATATTTCTGTGAGTGAGTCATCAATCTGTGGAATAGGATCCCGAGGGAGATGGTGGAGTAATTATTATTGATTCATTCAAATGTGATTGAAATAGATTTTTTTCCAGAAATATCATTTTGAGAACCAATATGGGAGTAATTTGAGACATAACATGCGGGAAATGGAGTGGGTTTGGGAGGAATAGTTGAGTTTGGACCTATGGTTCCCAAAGCTCTCCACCATGGAGAATTTTTCTCACCTCATGTCTCGGTCTGTTGTCGATTCATTGATTGAGATTGATCACTGGGATTAGATAATAACTCCATAGCTAAAGTAAACATCCTTTAGAGGCAGAGATAGGAGAAATTATCATGGGGAATGAGGAAATGGCAGAAGCATTGAAAGAATATTTTGTCTCTGTCTTCACAGTAGAAGACAATTTCATACCAGAAATAGACACTAACCTAAGAGCTAAAAAGAGTGAGGAAGTTAGGGAAATTAATATCAGCAGAGATAAAGTACTGTAGAAGCTTAAGGGACTAAAATCTGACAAGTCCCCAGGACCTGATGACCTACACCCTAGGGTTCTAAAAGAGATATCTGCAGAGATAATAGATGTGCTAGCTATAATTTTCCAAAGTTCTTTAGATTTGGGAATGGTTCCATGAGTTCAGAAGTTGGCAAATGTTACACCGTTTTTCAAGAAAGAGGAAGAGAGAAAACAGTGAACTACAGGCCAGTTAGCCTAACATCAGTTGTTAGGAAAATGTTGGAATCCACTGTTAAGGAAGTCTTACCAATGCATTTTGAAAATCATAGTATGATCAAACAATGCAGTTTTATGAAAGGGAAATCATGTTTGACAAATTTATCAGAATTTTTGAACATGTAACTAGTAGGGTAAATAAAGGGGAAGCAGTAGATGTAGTATACCTGGATTCCCAAAAGGCATTCAATAAGGTGCCACACAAAAGCTTAATAGGCTCACGGAGTTGGGGGTAATATTTTAGCATGGATAGAGGATTGGTTAACGGTTAGAATGCAGAAAGTGGGCATAAACGGGCTTTTTCAAGTTGGCAGGCTGTGAATAGTGAAGTGTCACAAGGATCAGTGCTGGGGCCTCAGCTATTTACATTCTATATTAGTGACTTAGACAAAGAGGCAGAGAGCAATGTTTCTAAATTTGCTGATGATGCCAAACTATGTGGAAAGGTAAGCTGTGGGGAGGAAACAGAGCGGCTGCAAAGAGATTTAAGGTAATTAGCGAAGAACCTGAGCTGACATAGAATGGCGTCACAGAATGGTTAACCCACAAAAGGAGGCCATTTAGCACATTGAGTCCATGCCAGCTTTGTAGAGCAATCCATTCAGTCCTATTTTCCCCCACTCTATCTCAGTCACGATCCAAGTTTATTTCGCTCAAATGCACACCAAATTTCTTTTTAAGATTCAATGGTAACTTTCAAAAGGGAGTTGGATAAATATTTGAGAAGGAAATATGTGCTGGGTTATGGGGAGTGAGGCTAATTGGATAGTCCTTTCAAAGAGCTGGTACAGGCATGATGGACTGAATGGCTTCCTTCTATGCTGTGTGGTTCTATAAAAGCCTGAATGTGCAGTTTCTTGCAGAGTTTTGGTTTTGAACTGCCATGTCTAGCATCAGAATTTTCTAAGAATCTTCTGATGTAGTTTTAGATGCAGTGCAAGGGTTGGTTTCCTTCTTGTGTGCCTGTGCTGCCTGAGACCACACGCAGCTTTCAGCTCCCTTCACCCAAAACCCTTCTTTTTTTTCTCTCTATCAGCCTCTGCTTCCTGACATCATCAGATAGCACGGCACAAACTGACAACACACTCCCTGTTATCACCACCTCAATCTTTGGCAAGTGGCAGCAGAGCTGCTGGTATTGAGTTCTGAGCATCCAGTCTCTCTGTGCAACGTTTTCCCCTCAATGATCAGGATGTTGCTTTTTCCCTCTTCTCGGGATGGGATAGACCCTGGCACAAGGTGCCCTGGGGAGGTACTAATGGGGCCAACCTCAGGCATAATGTGGGACTGGAGTCAGCTGTTGGTCAGACCAGATAGGGGTGAAAGATTCCCTGAAGAACGTCAATGAGCTAATTTTTTTTAACGTCAATCGATCAGCTTCAACGTTTATTTTATCCACTGCCAGCCCCATAGATTAGCAAGCTTATTGGGTTCAGTCTCATAACTTGTCATTGTTGAACTGGAATTCACAACCAAGTGGGATTGAGTGATATGGAGAGATGGTGGGTAATTGGGATTGAGGGATATAATGAGAAGGTGGGTAAGTGGGATTGAGAGATATGGAGAGATGGTGGGTAACTGGGATTGAGGGAAATAGTGAGAAGGTGGGTAAGTGGGATTGAGAGATATGGAGAGATGGTGGGTAACTGGGATTGAGGGATATAGTGAGAAGATGGGTAAGTGGGATTGAGGGATATGGAGAGCTGGTGGGTCATTGGGATTGAGGGATATAGTGAGAAGGTGGGTAAGTGGGATTGAGGGATATGGAGAGATAACAGGTAGGCTGGACTGGGGCAGTCAGGAGCAGGAATTTGCCTGGATAAATTTGCCCCTCTCTAGCCTAGGAACAGTAACACCAATGGTTACATCCCTACACTCACACTGAGAGTGGGGCTTTATTAATCTGTGCAGGTCAGCTCCCTTGTTTATGCAGTGAGTGTCCAGGACAGGTCTACAGGCTGAGAGATTAGAGTGCCAGGCAACCCCAAAAACGCAGTTAACTTCAGGTCAAACTGTCTGTTGTTTCCCCTCAGCTTGGTCAGTTCAGTTAAACCGAAACAGTGTGAGGTCCACAGTGGGAGATCACCCCAACTTCCAGCTCAGACAACTGGCACGATGTCCTGCAGCTTTACACAACTCAAAGCTTTCTCACGCACCATAAACTGTAACAGTCAGGCTCCATTCTCTCAGTGATCTTCTGAAAAATGTAAAACGTGTATAACAGTAGAGAACTGTTCCTTACTTAAACACTAGCTCATTCACAGTCTTCATTTGGTGTTTCTTTATAAATGGATCAGTAACCCAAAACATTTCAGTTACAGGGACATTTTGCCCCCAATTTCTCATCCTTTATCTCCCATGTAAATTTTATGACGGACACTGTTCCAGCTAGATACAGTGTTTTAAAATTCCTTCTACCCTGTCACCATTAAACCAATACCAGGATGAGTACAGCACAGGGTTAGATACAGGGTAAATCTCCCTCTACACTGTCCACATCAAACACTCCCAGGACAGGTACAGCACAGGATTAGATACAGAGTAAATCTCCCTCTACATTGTCCCCATCAAACACTCCTAGGGCAGGTACAGCACGGGGTTAGATACAGAGTAAAGCTCCCTCTACACCATCCCCGTCAAACACTCCCAGGGAAGGTACAGCACAGGATTAGAAACAGAATAAAGCTCTCTCTACACAGTCCCCATCAAACACTCCCAGGACAGGATTAGATACAGAGTAAAGCTCCCTCTACACTGTCCCCGTCAAACACTCCCAGGGCAGGTACAGCACGGGGTTAGATACAGAGTAAAACTCCCTCTACACTGTGTCCATCAAACACTCCCAGGACAGGTACAGCACGGTGTGAGATAAAGAGTAAAGCTCCCTCTAAACTGTTCCCATCAAACATTCCCAGGACAGGTACAGCACGGGGTTAGATACAGAGTAAAGACACTGAGAGGGCAGGCGGGCCCTCAGTTCAATGTCTTGTTATTCGAAAGTCTGCACCTCTGACAGTGCAGCACACCATCAGTACTGCACTGGAGCGTCCGCCTAGATCTTGTGCTCTGGCATGATTAAGGTAGAGGGTCTTAGACCTCAACCCCCGTCTGCACCCTCAGAATCAGCTGTTTTTTTTTATGACAATCTAAAATACTATTTTCATGGTCTTCTTTTTCTGGCGCCTGTCTACCAGCTATTACCTTAATTGGAAATATTATCGCAGTTTAGCTCAGGGTTCACGTGCTTATGTGACTCAACTATTCATTCAGAGAACAAGAGTACAAATCCTGCCATGGGCAAGTTGAGAATTTGAATTCTGTTTTAAAAATCTGGGCATTTAAAAAGCTGGGATCAGTAAAAGTGAATGTCAAATTTTCATATAAAACCCAACTGATTCATTCATACCTTTTAGGAGTTAATCTGCCATCCTTACCCGGTCTGTGACTCCTGTCCCACGCCAACATGATGGACTCTTTGTTGCCCTCTGACATGGCCAGGCAAGCCTCCACTGAGGGCAATTAGAGATGGGCAATGCATGCCAGCTTTGTCTGACTGATGTCATTTGATAATAGGTCCTGATTAGGAGATGCTTTTTGTACCTCCGAGGTGTCAGCCATGGTTCATCCCTGAAGATCATGGGTTCAAGTCCCCACTCTGGAGATTTAAGTACATAATCCAGGCTGCCACTCCCCTGATGCCAGTGCTGAGGGAGTGCTGCACTGCCAGAGCTGCTGTCTTTTGGATGAAACATTGACATGAGGCACTGTCTGCCTCCTGAGGTAGGCATAAAAGTTTCCATGGCACTATTTTGAAGCAGCGAAGGAGAGTTCTCCCCAGTGTCCTGGCCAATATTTACAACTCAACAAATGTTGCTAAAAACAGATTATCTATTCATTAGCATTTTGGGATCTTGCAGTCTGCAGACTGGCTGCTCACTTTCCTACATTACAACATTGACTAAACTTCAAAAAGAAGTTAATTGGTTGTGAAGTGCATTGGGACATCCTGAGGTTGTGAGAGGCAATACAGAAATGCAAGTCTTTCTTTATAATTGCCCAGCCAGCCAAGGGTATAGAGGGAAATGGAGAAAAGGTAATTGGTTGCAGTTAGTAAACAGAACAGATCAGCCATGATCTCATTGAATGGGCAGAGTGGACTTGAGGGGCAGAATGGATTTGAGGGGCTGGATGGCCTCCTCCTGTTTCTATATTCCTACATTCTTCCTTCTTGTTTACATTAGTTATAAGTTTGAAAACCATGATTAAGTCTTGTCAGTTAATGTTTTGAGTCCGTATGACTCTTCAACAGAACTAAGTAAAAATAGAAAAAAGAGGTGAAATATTTAATCTCTTTTCTATTTTTACTTAGTTCTGTTGAAGAGTCATTCGGACTCGAAACGTTAGCTGTGTTCCTCTCCGCAGATGCTGCCAGACCTGCTGAGTTTTTTCAGGTATTTTTATTTTTGTTTGGGATTTCCAGCATCCGCAGTTTTTTGCTTTTATTAAGTCTTGTCAGTTTGAGATGTTCTTTCACCTCCTTGTTCTAAGTGACAGAATATTCCCTGATCCACATTTCCAGGAAGTGAGCACATTCAGCACAGGGCACATGCTGTACTTGGAATCAATCTGTGTCCGAGTTTTATTTCAACCTCACATTTTCAAAGACCTCTCAAAGTGTTGTAGCTTCCCGTAAACCCACCAACCTCAAAAATGCAAATCAACATCTCTCCATCGTTTATGAACCTAATCGCTTTCCTTTTTAGTGTGTAACACAGAACAGCAAGGTAGATAGTGAATGCTGACACACCCTAATTCTCCTGTTGGCCAGTCGGTCAGAGGATTGCAACCAGCCAAGTTCAGAGTTCATTTGACACCTTTTCCCCCCAACCAGAGGTGTTGTTGTTTAATTGCATTTTGACAGATGCAAAAAGAAAACAGATAGAAAATGCATTTATATAGCACCTGTCACAGCCTCAGAACACTCCATAGCACTCTACAGACATTCGAAGAATGGTCATTGTTGTAATGTAGGAAACGTGGCAGCTAATTTGTGCACAGCAAGATCCCACAAACAAAAGACCTAAAAATAAAAGCAAAATACTGTGGATGCTGGAAATCTGAAGTAAAAACAGAAATTGCTGTAAGAACTCAGCAGAGCTGGCAGTGTCCATGGACAGAGAGATTCAGAGTTAACGTTTCGAGTTGAATATGATTCTTCTTCGAAAGGAAGAGTCATATTCAACTCGAAACGTTAACTCTGTTTCTCTTTCCAGAGATGCTGCCAGACCTGCTGAGTTTTTACAGCACTTTCTGTCTTTACTTCAAATGACCTGAGAACCTGTTCTGGATTTGTACAGATTTACAAAGCTGCAAGAATTGGGACATTGCGTTGAGATGGAAGACCCTGTGTCGTTTTACGGGGGTTGGTGGCGCGATGGTGAGGAGGGGGAAGGGGATTTAACTCTGTCAGATGTCGGCGTTTTTTCAGAAATCCCCAAGTGAAGGTGTTGCTCAGTAAGCAGAAATCCCTCAGCATTTCTTTCGCTCTTTGAGTTTTGGTCATTGAGTGAGACACTAAATTTAATGGCTGCAGTAGGATTGGGTTTTCAAGCCGGTCAGGTAATCAGTAATGTTTCTTCCTCTCCCCCGCCCACTCCAAATTATAAATGACAAATAATAAATGCCTCATATTTTAAAAATATTTCCCAACCTTAGTTCAGGCAGAATAAGTTCAGAAACATAAATCTGTGTTTTAAGATTTGACCTCACTCAGATTTGGTGTTATTAGGCTCTGCACACTTGTCTCCCAAGGGTTACTGGTTTCCTGGCCTTGTTCTCCGATGCCTATTCATGGCAGAGAGAGACGTCAGGCTAATCCGCTGTGGAAGGTATCTCAGTTCTTCCCCAACATGACCTCATCTCTTTTACACACTCTCGCACACAGGGTTGGGGGTTAGTGTATTACTGTCTTACCAACAGATACATCGAGGGTTCACAACTGTTATACTCAACATTACAATGTCAGCTATAATGAGGAAACCGCTCTGATCACAGGGACACTGCGTTACTAAACAAAGGGAGTCAGTTTCTAAAACCCTCACTGTCACTGAGGGCTATTTTGTCAGGAAGCTCCTGCCTCCAAGTCTCATTATGCAACATGTAATCTAACTTGATATTCCAGTGCAGTACTGAGGGAGTGATGTACTGTCCGAGGGGCAGTACTGAGAGAGCACTGCATTGTCAGATAGGTCAGTACTGAGGGAGTGCTGCACTGTTGGAGGGTCAGTACTGAGGGAGTGCTGCATTGTTGGAGGGTCAATACTGAGGGAGCACTGCACTGTTGGAAGGTCAGTACTGAGGGAGTGCTGCACTGTTGGAGGGTCAATACTGAGGGAGCACTGCACTGTTGGAAGGTCAGTACTGAGGGAGTGCTGCACTGTTGGAAAGTCAGTACTGAGGGAGTGCTGCACTGTTGGAGGGTCAGTACTGAGGGAACACTGTACTGTTGAATGTGCTGTCTCTTGGATGAGACACTAAGCTGAGACTCAATCTACCCTCCCAGTTGGATGTGAAGGATCTGGGATTTGAAGAAGAGAAGAACCCGGAGCCCGGTGTTGTGGGCCAACTTACCTTCCTCAATCAACATCATTAAAACGGAATAACTGGTCATTAATCTCTTTGCTGTTTGTGGGATCTGGGTCCACATTCAGCTTCATAGCAACATCAATCAACTGTGACTATAATGCAGAAAATCTTTCCAATTAATATTGTTATAAATATTTGCATTGTTTTTAAAATTTAGACATTGAACTTTAAAGACCATTGACAATATCAATAACTTCCTGTTATACAGAGTGTTCAAGGTGCTTCACAGGAACACTGTCAAACAAAGTTTGACATCAAGACACATAAGGAGATATTAGGAGAGGTGACCAAAAAGTTTGGGCAAAGAGACAGGTTTTAAGGAGTCCCCTCTTTAAAGAGGGGAGAGAGGTAGAGAAATAGAGAGATTTATGGAGGGATTTCCAGAGATTAGGGCCCAGGCAGCTGAAGGCACGCCAATGGCAGAGCGATTAAACGTGGGGATGCACGAGAGACCGGAATTGGGGGGAGTGCAGAGAGTTATGGGGCTGCAAGTGTTTTCAGAGATAGGGAGTGGGTGAGGCCATGGAAGGATTTGCAAACAAGGATGGAAATTTTAAAACTGAAACATTGTTGGACTGGGAACCAGTGTAAGTCAGCGAGCACAGGGACGGTGGATGAATGGGACTCAGCGTGAGTTAGGATATGATTGGCAGAGTTTTGGATAAGCTCAAATCTATGGAAGGTGGAAGTTGTTTCGTTCAAAATACCTAGTATCTTGGTTAGAAATGAGCAATGTCACTACATAAAGATAGGCTGTCAGCTTGCTGAGAAATGTCAGACAACTTTACATCTCGCTCTGAGTGTGCACAGACATTTGAGTTTCAGCTGCTATAGACACCGTGCAGATTTGCAAAGAATGTTCAGTAGTACGAGGGTTTTCTCTCTCATCTCTGCACGCTTTGCACTGCTTTGCACCCTATCCTTGCTCATGTTAAAATATTTTATCCCAAAGCCACTCCTAAAGGGATTAAGACAAACTGGCCAATTGACTGGGTTGGTACTAATAGGCACTAACTGCACATCCCTGTGCTCTATAAGCAGGGGTCCTCAATCTGGGGTATTTCGTGGAAAATTGAGAAAGGTTTAAATTGAAGCGAATGAAGAAAAACTCTCTTCTGGTTTGGATGTGGGCTTCGCTGGCAGGGCCAGCATTTATTGCCCATTCCTAGTTGCCCTGAGAAGGTGGTGGTGAGCTGCCTTCTGGAACCGATGCAGTCCATGTGGTGTAGGTACACCCACAGTGCTGTTAGGGAGGGAGTTCCATGATTTTGACCCAGTGACAGTGAAGGAATGGTGATATATTTCCAAGTCAGGATGGTCAGTGACTTTAAGGGGAACTTCCAGGTGGTGCTGTTCCCATCTATCTACTGCCCTTATCCTTATGGATGGTAGTGATCATGGGTTTGGAAGGTGCTGTCGAAGGAGACTTGGTGAATTCCTGCAGTGCATCTTGTAGATGGTACATACTACTGCTACTGTGCGTTGGTGGTGGAGGGAGTGAATGTTTGTGGATGGGGTGCCAATCAAGTAGCTGCTTTGTACTGGGGGGTGTCGGGTTTCTTGAGTGTTGTGGGAGCTGAACTCATCCAGGCAAGTGGGGAGTAATCCATCACGCTCTGCTTTGTGCCTTTTAGATGATGGACAGGCTTTGGGGAGTCAGGAGGTGAGTTACTCAATGCAGGATTCCTAGCCTCTGACCTGCTCTCATAGCCACAGTATTTATATGACTAGTATAGTTCAGTTTCTGGTCAATGGTGACCCCCAGGATGTTGATAGTGGGGGATTCAATGATGGTAATGCTATTGAACGTCATGGGGCGATGGTTGGATTCTCTCTTGTTGGAGATGGTCAGTGCCTGACCCTTGTGTGGTGTGGATGTTACTTGCCACTTGTCAGCCCAAGCCTGGATATTTTCCAGGTCTTGCTGCATTTGGGCATGGACTGCTTCAGTATCTGAAGAGTCATGAATAGTGCTGAACATTGTGCAATCATCAGCAAACATCCCCATTTCTGACCTTAGGATGGAAGGAAGGTCATTGATGAACCAGCTGAAGATGGTTGGGCCGAGGATGTTTAGGGTTGATACAGGGCTATGAGGAGAGAGTGAGGCAGTGGGATTAATTCAGGATTGATACGGGGCTATGAGGAGAGAGTGGGGTAGTGGGATTAGTTTGGGATTGATACGGGGCTATGGGGAAAGAGCAGGGCAGTGGGATTAATTTGGGATTGATGCAGGGTGATGGGAGAGAGTGGGATTAGTTTGCGATTGCTTTATTAAAGAGTGAGCACAAACCCAACGGGCTCCCCTTGTGTTGATGGTCCTGGTTTGTTGCAATCTGAAACTAACAGGGGAATTTTAAACTTTTTTCCACCTGTAACATGGGCTATAGATTTGCTTATGACACTGCAGCCATTCTGTGACAATTTCATAGTCACTGGATCTGGTATATTCCCTGTCCTCAACACCGCACCCCCTCCTCCGGACATGCCCAATAACCATCTGTGTCCGGAGAAGGTCCCAAGATTCTTATTCACCTCTTTAGAAGTGACCCTCTGTTATTTTTCACAGAGTTCAATGACCTGTGACATTAAATGTGAAACCAAACTAAACCCAGTTACAACTCGCCGATTTAAGCCAGTGTAAATGTGGTCAGTTCCATGACTTCCTCTTGTACTACTGATATTTAATACAATGCTTGACCAGACATTAAATTTTGATACAACCCACCAATAACATCTAATTGTTAAAGTGAAATTATTTCAAATCTGGGACACTCCTGGATTACTCACTGCCCAATTGATTTACTGCTGGTTTTGTCTCCCTGTTCTCTTCCCCCTCTATCAGATACACCCTGCACATTACAACAACAATTCACATTTATATAGCACCTTTACTGAAGTGAAACATGCCGAGGGCCTTCACAGAATCAGTACGAAACAAAAAAGATCGACACCGACCCACATAAGGAGATTTTAAGGCAGGTGAGTAAACGTTTGGTCAAAGACGTCACTTTTAAGATGCATCTTAAAGGAGGAAGAGAGAGGCAGGGAGATTTGGAGAGGGGATTCCAGAGCTTAGGGCCCCGGCAGCTGAAGGCACGGCCGCCAATGGCGGAGCGATTAAAATCAGGGATGTTCATTAGGCCAGAATTAGAGAGGCGTGGAGATCTCAGAGGGTTGCAGCGAAAGAGGAAGCGAAAGATGACGAGTGGCGAAGCCATGGAGTGATTTGAAAACAAGCACGAGAATTTTAAAATTGAGAAACTGCCAGACTGGGATTCAACATATGTCAGCGAATGTGGGGTTCGTGGGTGAATGAGATATGGTGTGAGTTAGCGACTGCCGGATGAGTTCTAGATGAGCTGAAATTCTTGAAGAGTGGAAGGTGGAAGGCCAGCCAGGAGGGCATTGGGAAGGATGAGTCTGGAGATAAGGAAAGTGGCAGGTAGATGGGTTGAGACAGACACAGAGAGGGTTATGGAGGTGGAAGTAGGCGGTCTTGATGCTCATTCGTTTACCCAAAGATTTTCTCATTCTGGTTTTTTTATGGGACATCCCAAGAAATGACATTTAAAAAATATTTCCAACTGAAAGCTCGGTCGTGAGATAAGTTTGTGCGCTTCACTTGTGAATTTCAGCTCACCTAAAACTCATCCGGCAATCGCTAACTCACACCATATCTCATTCACCCACTAACCCCACATTCGCTGACATATGTTGAATCCCAGTCTGGCAGTTCCTCAATTTTAAAATTCTCGTGCTTACTTTCAAATCACTCCATGGCCTCGCCACTCGTCATCTTTCGCTTCCTCTTTCACTGCAACCCTCTGAGATCTCCGTGCCTCTCTAATTCTGGCCTATTGAACATCCCTGATTTTAATCGCTCCGCCATTGGCGGCCGTGCCTTCAGCTGCTGGGACCCTAAGCTCTGGAATCCCCTCTCCAAATCTCCCTGCCTCTCTCTTCCTCCTTTAAGATGCATCTTAAAAGTGACGTCTTTGACCAAACGTTTGCTCACCTGCCTTAAAATCTCCTTATGTGGGTTGGTGTCAATCTTTTTAGTTTGGTACTGATTTGGTGCATTCTGGTTTTAGACTTGTCAAAAGATGGCAGCCTCTATGTTGGTTTTGTGTCTTCCCGTGGAGTGAAGGGTGAAATAATGAAAAGACTCTCGTGTCGGTCAGTCTAACAGACTGAGACATAAGCGGTCCTTCCATGGGCTGTTTCCACCTTTATTCCAGCTGAGAGGGGAGTCGGGGGAGGGGCGGTTAGTCGGGAGCAGTTTATGGGATCCCACCAGCCATACAATGAAGCGTGGGCAGAGTCACCCACGAGGATCCCACTGGATGTTGATCTAGAATTCTGAGATAGAGCTCTGGTCTCCACTTGTCAGCAGTGGAGTAGGATTCAAGCCTGCAACGGCCCATCGAGCCTGCTCTGCCATTCGATAAGATCATACCTAATCTGATTGTGGCCTAAACTCCACTTTCCTGCCTATCCCCTTGGTCAATCAAAAATCTGCCTGACTCAGTCTTGAATATATTCAATGACTCAGCCTCCAGTTCTCTGGGGAAGAGTATGCCAGTCACTAATGACCTTCTGAGAGAAGAAATTCATCATCATCTCTCTCTTAAATGGGAGACCCCTTATTTTGAAACTGTGCTCCCTAGTTCTAGATTCCCCCATGAGGGGAAACATCCTCTCAGCATCCACCCTGTCATGTCACCTCAGAATCTTATGTTTCAATAAGATCACCTCTCATTTTCCTAAACTCCAATGAGCATAGGCCCAACCTGCTCAACCTTTCCTCATAAGAAAACCCTATCAGCCCAGGAATTATCCTAATGAACCTCCTCTGAGCTGCCTGATGGGTACATCCATGCCAATGCGAGCCTGGTTTGTGCTGACCTCATTTAGCTTGGTTCTGGGGAGCAGTGGGCATTCTAAAATTGGCCTCAGTGCCCATGGACTGGATGAGATTGGGGGTTGAGGGTGGAAGTGGGGCGGGAATACCAGTTCCTGACAACTGAGTCCTGCTAGGATGTTCAAGGTTTGAGATTGGGCAAAGCTGTCATGCCTGCCATGGTCAGAATGCAATTGGCACTCGTTGTCCAAGCACACAAGAAGGATGGCTCCTTGGGCAGGTAACATAGGACAAATTTCGCCTATAACCCCAGCAGGATGCACCCCCTTTTTGAAGGTGTGGTGACAAATCAGTAGAAAATTGTGCGAGGAAAAGACAGTTTAAAAAAGTTGCAGATACGATACTCTCAAATGAAAACAGCCATTGTAAAATAGGGCATGAATTACACACGGATGTGAAACATAGTCCAGATTTCACTGTATGAATTGTAGGTTTTGCAATACTTAGCTAGTAGCGAAGGAGGTTTTGGTACATCTGGTTACCTTGCTGTACTGTTCTGTTTCTTTCTTTTCAAAAAGAGGTTTCTGAATCCTGGTGGGGGTTACACAATCAGTCACTAAAATAACAGCCCTCAAAAGCTGATTCACTGTTGCTGCAGCCAATGCCTAAATGCTAAAATTAAACAGGAATACATTTCCTTCCTTATACAAAGCCTGCAAAATCACCAGGCGTTCCCCTTATTGTAATGAGTGTATTTACCGCACAGAACCAGGCCATTCAGATCAAGGGATCCATGCTGGTCCACCTGAAATTTGTCCAAATTACTCTGCCGTGCCCTATTAACATATCCTTCTATTCCTTTCTCTCTTGTACTTCTCCAGCTTCCCCTTAAATGCATCTATGCTAATCACTTAAACTCTATATGTGGCAATGAGTTCCACATTCTCACCACTCCCTGGGTAAAGGAGTTGATTCTGAATTCAGTATTCGATTCATTAATTATATTTATGGAGCCCTTGCTTTGGACTCCTCTGCAAAGATACTTGGAATGACATCTCAGTTAGAGTACAATAATTGAGTAACATGCCTTTAACACCATTAAACACAAGGCTCAGTGTTGCAATTAAGCAACTATTTAGATTGAACCACGCTGAAATATGCAAGTTGAAAGTTATGAACAGAGGCTGGGCTATAAAGTTCTTCTTAACTGCAATAAATCCAATTGTTTTTTCCTCGTTCAGTCACCAACTGAATATTGCAAAATCTAACGATATAACTTACCAATAGCACTGCATTCACTCAGACACCAGTGGAAGTGCTAATGAAAAGGAATTAATTAATAACCTTGTAGTAAAGGAGCCACTAGAGAATAGTGATCATATTATAATAGAATTTTATATTGGGGATGGGAGTGATATCATTAAGTCCAAAATCTGAACAAAGCATACTACTAGATATGAGGAATGGGTTTGCAAAGGCCGATTGGGAAACAATATCAAATGATATGACAGTAGATAGGAAGTGGCAAACATTCATAATTTGCAATAAATATACATTGCCTTAAGGAATAAAACTCCACTGGAAAATTGGTCCAATTGTGGCTAACAATAGAAAATAAAGATAGCATTAGATTTAAGGAAAAAGTTTGTACAGTTATCAAAAAGAGAAGTAAGTCTGAGGATTGGGAGGGTTTTAGAATTCAGCAAAGGATGATCAGGAAATTGATTAAAAATAGAATATGAGAGATAATGAGCAAAAAGCAAATTGTAAAAGTTTCTATAGGTATGTAAAAAGGAAGATAGTAGCAGAAGTAAATGTGGGTCCCTTCCAGGTAGAGACAGGGACAATGATAAGGGAGAATAAAGAAATGGCAGAGACATTAAATAAATACTCTGTATCTGTCTCCGCATAAGAAGGCATAACTTCTGGAAAAAGTGGAGAACCAATGATTTAGTGAAATGTGGAATTTAATGATGTGATTATTAGAAAAGAAATAGTGCTAGAGAAGTTAATGGACTTAAAGTTTACCAATCCCTGGATCTACATCCCTAAGGTTTTAAAAGAGGTGGCCAGAGAGATAGTGGACGCATTGGTTTTGATCTTCAAGACTCTCCTAGATTCTAGAACAGTTCCCAAGGATTAGAAGGGAGCAAATGTAACTGAGCTATTCAAGAAAGGAAGGAGAGAGAAACAGGGAATTATAGGCTTGTTACCAAACATCAATAGCGGGGAACAAAACCAGAATCAATTATTAGGGATGTAGAAATGAAACATTTAAAAAATCATGATATTATTTGGCAGTATTTATAAAAGGGAAATTGGATTTGACGAACCTATTAGAATTTTTGAGGTTATATCTAGCAGCATAATTAAAGGGGAACCAATGGTTGTAGTGTATTTGCATTTTCAAAAAGCGTTCAATAAGGTGTCACACAAGGGGTTATTACACAATATTAGGATTCATAGAATTGGGGTGTAATATATTAGCATGGCTAGACAATGGTTAATGGACAGAAAACAGAGAGTAGGAATAAACGGGTAATTTTCATCTTGGCAGGATGTAACTAATGGCATCCTGCAAGGGTTGGTACTTGAGCTTTGGCTATTTACAATCTATATCAATGGCTTTCAATGGCTTCCGTGAGGGGAAAGAGTGATTTATCCAAGTTTGCTGACAATACAAAGTTAGGTGGGAAAGTGACCCATGAGGAGGATGCAAAGGAGGCTGCAAAGGGATATGGACAGCTTAAGCGATTGCAGATATGATGTGGGATAACGTGAAATTATCGACATAGGAAGAAAAAATAAGACAGCAAAATATTTTTAAATGGTGAGCAATTGGATATCCTCGTACATGAATCACAGAAATGTAATACGCAGATACAGCAAGTAATTAGGATGGCAAATGACATATTAGCAATTATTACAAAGGAAATGGAGTATAAGAGTGAAGAAGTCTTAATACAAGTGCACAGGGCCTTGGTCAGACCACACCTGGAGAACAGTGTTTGGTTTTGGTCTTGTTTTTCAGATGAAACATTAATCTGTTTGCTTGGGTTGATGTAAAAGGCCCCATGACCACTATTTTGAAGAAGAGCAGTGAAGTTATCCCTGGTGTCCTGGACAATAATTATCCTTCAATCAACATCACAGAAACAGATAAAAGCAAAATACTGCAGGTGCTTCTGTCCATGACAGCTTGGTCAATCTCTCTTGAGCTCCCACCTGTCTCTGACTTTTTGTTTTATTCCACCTGCTCCACCCTCTCATAAACAGTATAAAATCCATCACATTTCAACTTCTCTTCAGCTCTGAAGAAGGGTCAGACGGACTCGAAACATTAACTATGTTTCTCTCTCCACAGATGCTGCCAGACCTGCTGAGCTTTTCCAGCAATTTCTGTTTTTATCACAGAAACCGATTATCTGGTCATTACCACAATGTTGTTTGTGGGATCTTGCTGTGTGAAAATTGGCTGCCACGTTTCCCACATTAAATCAGTGACTATACTTCAAAAGTACTGCGTTGGCTGTAAAGTGCTTTGAAAATTCCGATGGAAGTGAAAGGCGCTATGTAAATGCAAGTCTTTCTTGCTTTTCCTTCCCTCAGGGAGGGTATATTAGCCTTGTTGGGACTGTAACAAAGGCTCACTTGACTGATTCCTGAGAGGATCGCGTCCTTTGAGGAGAAATTGAGTAGAATGGGCCGATATTCTCTGAAATTTAGCGGAACGAAAGGTGACTATTGAAACATATAAAATTTTTATGTGGCTTCACAGGGTAGATGCTGGGGAGGATGTTTCTTTTGGCTGGGAGTCTAGGGTGAGGTTGGCGGGGGTGGGGGGCTGCGGGTGGTTACAGTCTTAGAATAATGGGCTGGCAATTTCAGATTGAGATGAGGAGAAAGGTTTGTGGATCTTTGGAAGTCTCCAGCCCAGAGAGCGGTGGATTGAATATATTCATTGAATATATTCAAGACAGAAATCGATGGGTTTTTAGATCACAAGGGAATCAAGAGATAAGTGGATAATGTGGGAAGGTGGAATTGAAGTAGAAGATCAGCCTTGATCTTATTGAATGGCAGAGGAGGCTTGAAGGGCTGAATGGCCTCCTCCTCCTATATCTTAAGCACATTTGAAAGGTGAGTTGCAATCAGTCCCAAGACAAGGCTGGTGTCACAAAGGAAACCTCCGAACTCGTTCTCAAAGCCCACTCCCAGTCTCATACTGTGTGGCTTAGATATGCAACTGCGCAAGAAAGGAATATCTGAAAGAAAGTTCACCTGAATGGCTTTATCCAAATATTGAAAAATAAACGCACGTGCGTTAAGTGGTTAGATGGAACAGCACTAACGGGAAATAGCGGAAACACCAGAAAGCCGAAAGAAACCTCTTCCAAAAAAGACAACTCAAAACAGCCCTGCACATAGGCTGATATGGAAAATCGGGTAATTACAGGGAAACTACAGCCGACACCGACCTGTCATAACTTAATCCATATCTCAATCACTCGCATGGGAGGAAAACCAACGGATGTGCATGAAGGTGCGTTTTGCTGCTGTCACCGAGATGGAGAATTCTGAGTGGATTATAAACATTGAGGTCACTGTGATCAATGGGCATCTGTCAAAACTCTGGGAGAAATCTCAGCTCTTCCAAAGAATGAAGATTTTAACCCTTTATTTTGGGCATTTTGAGTCTACTTCTTTAGGCTTTGCTGTGGCTAAGTGGATAGTACTCTGACGTCTGAATTAGAAGGTAGTGGGTGCAAATCCCACTCCAGCACTTGAGTCAATAATCCACACTGACACTCGCAGTGCAATGCTGAGGGAGTGCTGCACTGTTGGAGGGTCAGTACTGAGGGAGTGTTGTACTGTCAGAGGGTCAGCACTGAGGGAGTGCTACACTGTCGGAGGGTCAGTACTGAGGAAGTGCTGCGCTGTCGGAGGGTTAGTACTGAGGGAATTCTGCACTGTCGGAGGGTCAGTACTGAGGGAGTGCTGCACGGTCAAAGGGTCAGTACTAAGGGAGTGCTAGACTGTCGGAGGGTCAGTTCTGAGGGAGTGCTGCACTGTCGGAGGGTTAGTACTGAGGGAATTCTGCACTGTCGGAGAGGCAGAACTGATGGAGTGCTACACTGTCAGAGGGTCAGTACTGAGGGAGTGCTGCACGGTCAAAGGGTCAGTGCTGAGGGAGTGCTACATTAGAAAGGGCCACCTTTCAGGTCAGACAGAATAAACCAAGGACTATTCAGGTGGATGTTAAAAATGCCATAACACTATGCAAAGAAAAGCAGGGGGTGTCCTCACTGGTGTCCTGAGGCCAATTTTCCTTCCTAATTAACATCACTAAAGGCAGATTAACTGGTCTTCAAACCATTGTGTCTTACTGAAGGTATTTAGTATACGATCACCATTTGGAGTTAAGAAATTACAAAATCGAACTATAGGACATCAGTTCATGAGTGATAATGAAACAATAAAGTGGGTTTGTTCAGTCCCAAGTTGCTGGCAGTCTGGTGTGGCCTAACCACACCACTTACCGCTCTCCACTCTCAGACATCGAGAGCCTTTCAGAACCTGCAACTTGAAGTGAATTTTTCAGCAAAATGTGCTTTAGACTGGAAGTTACAAAGAAAATTCCCACAGTAACTGAGGCAAGGCCTTGGTTTCACATCTCATGCGAAAGGCAGCATCTCTGAACAGTGCAGTACCCCCTCAGTGCTGTCCAAGAGTGTCAACTGAGGGTTTTGTGCTCAAGTCTCCGGAGCGGGAATTGAACCCACAACCTTCTGACTCAGAGATAAGCCACACCCGATGGAAGCACACCTGTTGTTAAATGGCTGCTCAGTGCAACCTGCTCAGTATCTAACTAGGTGTCCTGTGTCCCATGACTGGACATTGTTCCATCCCTCTGTGTAACTCTGACTGGTTATATTTACTCTTAATCGTCAACACCTTAGCATCTTTTAAATGACAGGAAAATTAATGTAAATAAGTGCAAGGCATTTCAATTGCGCATTTCTTACGCTTTCGACAATCTGCTCTACATCTCAAACCAGAGTGCAGATGTTGATTTTAAACCTCTGCCAATTTATACATGGTCGTCAAAGTGGGTTTGTCAGAAATTCAAGAACTTTTAGTAGATTGTAAAACATCCTGCATTCTGACTTCATGGGACTCTTATTAAGATCTGTTCAGCTTCCTGAATTGGCTTTGAGCTTTAAGTAAATGGTATAGTTTTATAAATAAAACATACCATTTATAAAATACCATCTTAGACTTAAAAGCATTTTAATCATTTCATTTTTAAATGACTGTAATTTCTTCACTGCTCTAATGTCCTCTTAGAGGAATTTTGGAATCTCATGTTCAAGTCTAATGAAGATAACCTAATCAAGTCTCTCTTCTGCAGCTCTGATGCACTGGCTGATGGCTTCTCCTGTTGCCAACTGTCTGTCATCGCCCTTCCCCTCCAAAACACCTCGGATTGCCAGCCAGTTTTGAGGCTAACAATGGGTCTCCTATTTAAGCTCTTGTCTACGTCATTGTCATCTCCACTCATCCATTGCAACGCTGACTTGGCAAACCTCCCATCACTCTCTATAACTTCACACTCATTCAGAACTCTGCTGCCCATGTCCTAACTCACACCAGTCACCCATTACCCTTGTGTTCAATGAACCTATATTGGCTCCCAGGCTGACAACACCTCAATTTTAAAATTCTCATCCTTATTTTCCAATCCACCCATGACTTTGCCCCTTGCTATCTCTGTAATCTTCTCCAACCCTACAACCTTCTGAGAACTCTGCACTTCTCTTGATTATAACCTATTTTCATCACTCCACCATTGGTAACCATGTCTTCAGCTGCCTGGGCCCTAAACTCTCGAATTCCCTCCCTGAACTTCTCCATCCCTCTCTCCTCCTTTAAGACATTCCTTAAAATCCACTTGCTTGACCAAGCTTTTAGTCACTTAACCTAATACATCCTTATGTGGCTTGTTGTCAAATGTTTGCTTGCTGATGTTCTGGTGAAGGGCCTTGGGGTGTTTTACTATGTTGAAGGTGCAATATAAATGCAAGTTGTTAAGTAACTCACCCTTAACAGAATCCTTAGGGATCTCGGATTGGGATTGGGTGAAACAGCCCATGTTTTAAACTGAGAACTTGCAGCTTTCCAGTTCTGGCTTTCCTCCCACCCCCTCCACCCAGCCCCCTCCCCACCGACCCCACAAGCCTCCCCTCTGATAATGCTCAATACTGAACTCCAGATAGGGGCTGGATTTGTAAAAGCAAATCATGACTTCAAGAAGGATCCTTGAAATTATTCATGGCTGAATGACCTTCTCCAAATTGTCTTAACCCCAACAGTGGCATCGTCAATGGAACGATATGGAGAATGCTAGTGGACTCCCTAATGGGGCGAGGCGAAGACACAAGGCTCCATGAACCACCATAGCCGGTCTGCGCATTGAGCCCAAGCTGTTGGCATCATTGTTCGTCAGCCATCTAGCCAATTGAGCTAACTAAGCCCCTGTGAACGCTGCAAGGCAAGATGTAAACACAACAGAATCTGGCACAGAGGCTGCTGCCTGGGGTACTTTTGTTGCTGAATCGTGTGCATCACTGATGTCCCGGCTCCAGTAGCCGGGATTTCCCTGCCCCCAATCCCCATCCAGGGCTCCAGTTCCTGATCACCATCGAGTGACGATAGCTGGAAACTCCGCAGGCCGGTAAGAGCAGGATTGAGCCTGACCATGATGGCCTCCGTAGTCAAACACTCGGTCTGCCTCACTCTTCAGGGGTTGCAATGTGGAAGGCAAGGATAAGACAGAGAGGAACCAGCAAGGACTGCAGGAAGGGCGTTAAACATCAGATTGAAAAATGTGCGGCTGGGGGAGAGGGTGAAAGAACAAGATCGATTCAAAACTGCAAAAGAATCCTCTTTAAATCAGAATTGCTGTTCTCGGGGACACAAAAACACACTCTTGTAGAAACTAAAATGAAGTTTGACATCAGTTTGCAAACTGGGCAAAGTTTCACTTGTAATCAAAACCATTACTACCCCAGGCAGCAGCCTCTGTGCCAGATTCTGGTGTGTTTACATCTTGCCTTGCAGCGTTCACAGGAGCTTGGTTAGCTCAGTTGGCTCGATGGATGATGAACAATGATGCCAGCGGCTTGGGCTCAAAGCGCAGACCGGCTGTGGTGGTTCATGGAGCTTTGCCTCCTCGCCTTGCCCCATGCTTACAGAGCGGTGCTCCTAACACTATCTCTAACAAATTGTATCTCTCTAATGCAGAGAGGTACCTATGGTCCTTTGTGGATTATGACTAATTACCTAAGCAAAAGGTGAAGTGTTCACCAGAACAAACACAGATATATGACCTGAGGGGAGCAACACAGGCAGGGAGTCCTGATCAGAGAGAGAGAGAGAGAGAGAGATGTAGCCTGATTCTCCCCTCCACATTCCCTGAATTCCCTACACGGAGCTCAACATTTACCCTACAGCATGACATTTACCCTACAGTCACTTTTTGGAGGGAGACTGTGGCAGTGGGCGCCTGGCGTCTGTGATCAACAGCAGGAACAATATTTTGGTTTAATTTGTTAAGTTTCTTCAAGTTAGTTATAAATTACAGATTATTGTTGGCGCCCCTTTGAAAAACTCCTATTGATGATCAATGTTGGCATCTTAATTGGCAATTAACAAAATGAGTCAGAGAGAGAGACAATTGAATGGCTAAACGTAAGAAGATAGTTGAATTGGAAATGTTTGTGCCTCCCCATCTCACTTAAAGACTCAGAGTTCCACCAGGCTGACTGCTTAGTGGACACCAAGTAGCCACTCCAAACCTTCCTCAATTGCCCAGACTTTAGAAGCGAGTGCCGAGAGAGATATTGGATTGTGTTTCTGCCCCCTCTTGAGACCCACACCGTTGGGAGAGTCAGTGCACAGAAATGAGAAATGGGCCCCCTCTCCCACCCGCCCAGGTGTAAATCGCTCCCTCTCTAACCCTTGGAGGATGGTCTCGTCGGCCTGGCGTAGATCCCCAAATTTAATCCCAGAGAAAGGAAATGGGGGTGACCTGGTGCCTCAGACCAAAACCCGGGGAGCTCACCGCCAACGTTGGTGATTGATCCTTAACTTTTGTTCTCTTTTTTGTCCTTTTTTTTTTAAAAAAAAAAATTATTTGTCCTTCACCAGGTATTTGTCCAGAACATTCCAGCCCTGGCTATTAATCAAGTGGCTGGTTACAGGGTAAATGAAAGGAGTTACTGGTGAGTTGACAGAAACCCCAGCTCTGTCCTCTTGTCGGGCTTCTCGCTGGGGCCAGGCACCCGGTTTAAAATGTTGAATTGTTCGGAGTGCTGCACAGCGCTGTGACCTCGCACAGGATGTCAGAGAGTCGGCTCGCGAATAGAGACAAAAGTTGGCCATACCTTAAGGATGTCGTCTTTCTTGAAGCTCAGCTCGTCCTCCCCAGCTCCGTTGAACTCGTACTTGGCCACAGCCTCCATTCCCTCGCAGGAGCGTCGATAGTCAGAAACTGACCAAAAGGCTTTAAAAACGGAAAAAAAAGAAATGGGAAGGAAACTCCTTTGATTGAGCAGCTCCAGGAGTGAGTGCGTGGCGTATGTGCGCAGTAGGAGAACGGGGGGGGAAGTGGTGGAGGGGCGAGAGGGTGGGAGGGAGCGGGGGCAGAGAAAAGATACCAAGAAACCTGTCTCAACGATGTTTGAACTTCAGTTCACAGAAGGTTCCAGATGGGTTTTTTTTTTTGCATTTCTTAAAGCTCCTAATGAAACCACAAGGCAGCCGGTTATAGAGGGAAATGTCGAACACAAACCCCACCACCCTCGTCTGCTATTCGTCAAAAGGTAATTTTTAAAAAAAAGTCGGGGCTCATTTCTTCTTGTACTCCAGGAAAACCACAACCTAAAACGCTTAACGCAGAGGTTCAGCAAAGGGGAGTCACTCACTGCACCACTCCCTGCCCTCACTGATGCAAGTTTCAACTCTTGAAGCAGGGCTCACACAGGACTGGTCTGCATTGGGCAGACATGGGAATCTCCCCTTATCAGTCTGTGGAATTCCAGTCCACTGTCAAACCTGACACTCAGAAAACTACTTATCTTTTCGATGGTAGCTTTTTCTTCGCATTCAAAGATTTAAGTGCAGGCTGTTTCCTGTGTTGCTCAACTATTGCACCGTGTGAGGTTTCACTTAAAGGAGGAGGTTGCAGGCAAAGCTGCACCAAAAAAACCCCGATCGATTTTAACTGCAGACTAATCCCCCCACTTAAAGGAACATTGCACCTCGGAGGGAAGTGCAGCATAGATTCGCCAGAACAATACTGGAGCTGAAAGGGTTAAATTATGACAGCATATTGCTTAAACTTGGTTTTCATTCCCTTGAGTTCAGAATATTGAGGGATGATCTGATTGATGTGTCTAACGTAATAAAAGGGATGTGAAAGGCTAGATAGCAAGAAACTAATTTGTCTGGTTGGGGGAAACCAGCAATCAGTGAGTAATTGGGAAAGCTAATAGAATATTATCATTTATTGCAAGGGGAATTGAATACAAGGATAGGGAGGTAATGCTTCAGTTATACAGGGCATTGATGAGATCACATTTGGAGTACTGTGTACCGTATTGTTCTCCTTATTAAAAGAAGGATGTAAATGCATTAGAAGCAGTTCAGAGAAGGTTTACCAGACTAATACCTGGAATGGGAGGGTTATTTTTTGAGGGAAGGCTTTACAGGCTAGGCTTGTATCCATTGGAGTTTAGAAGAGTAAGAGGCGACTTGATTGAAACATATAAGATCCTGAGAGGACTTGACAGGATAGATGTGGAAAGGATGTTTCCTCTTGTGGGAGAATCTAGAACTCGGGCATCATTGTTTCAAAATAAGGGGTCACCCATTTAGGACAGAGATGAGGAAAAAAATTTTCTCTCAGAGGGTTGTGGGACTTTGGAACTCTCTTCTTCAATAGGTCATTGAGACAGAGTCTTTGAGGAATATTTTGAGGGCAGAGGTAGGTAGATTCTTGATAAGCAAGGGGGATGAAAGGTTATCAGGGGTAGGCAGGAAATGTGAAGTTGAGGTTACAATCAGATCAGCCATGATCTTATTGAATGACGGAGCAGGCTCAAAGGGCTGAGTGGCCTACTCCTGCTCCTAATTTGTACATTCGTATGAGCAATTCACCTAGTGCCACTCCCCCGCCTTCTTCCCGTAACCCTGCGCATTCCTCCTTTTCAAATAACCGTCTCATTCCCTCTTGAATACCTCGATTGAATGCTTCCACCATGCTCTCAGGCAGTGCATTCCAGACCCAACCACTCCCTGCCTGAAAATTATTTTACCTCATGTCGCTTTTGCTTCTTTTGCTAATTCCTTTAAGCCTGTGCCCTCTTATTCTGGATTCTATCGCGATAGATCTCACCCTATCTACGCTGTCCAGATCCCTCATGATTTTGACCTCTATCAAATCTCCCCTCAACCTTCTCTTCTCCAAGGAAAACAGTCCCAACTCCTCCAATCTATCTTCACAACTGAAGTTCCTCATGACTGGAACCATTCTGGTGAAGCTTTTCTGCGCTCCCCCCGGTGCCTTCACATTGGTCTCCTCCTGGACAAATGCCATGGAATCCGGAACAAGGGAAAGAGGAATAGATTTAAGCAAAGGATCCAGTGACAACTGCTGGGATACGACGCATGTTTGGACATTATTAGACATAATGGAGCTGCGAGGACCCCAGAGTCAAATAACCCATTGCCAAGGTTCACGCTAGTGTATTGGTCAGCATGAGGGGTGTAATAGTCAGTGGGCCTAGGTGCATCATGGCAAAGCACTGCAGTAAGGGAGAGGAGGGGAGAAACTCAGAACTGTTAGCAGCAGCAGCAGCCTCACACGCCACTGGGAGGAGGTTCCAGAGAATAACTCCTTTCCCCATCATTTCAATCAGGAAATGACCCTGGAGATCTAAAGAAAGAAAGAAATGTAACCCGGGAGGAAGTAAGGATTAGAAAAGGAATGAAAATGAGCTGTGTTTGTTCTCTGTGAGACAGAAAGATAATTACGGATTTTTAGCAATAAACTTGATTATAGAGTCTGTCAGCATCAAAGAACTATATAATTTGCTTGGTGCCACTTACCTATCATTACTGCAATAACCCACTGATCGAGATGAGTGCACACACAGTCAATTTCTTTTCGCAAGTTTTAAAACAAGAAGGGAGAGGACATATACAGAAATGCATTATACCTGAATAGAAGCCAATGAGTCGATCTATGTTTTGGTAAACAGAAAGAACTTGCATTTCTATAGCACCTTTCACAACCAAAGTGCTTCAAGGCCATGAAGCACTTTTTGAAGCATTATTGCTTTCGTAAGGCAGGAAACAAAGCAGCTAATTTGCACACAGTAAACTCCCACAAATGGCAACCTATTTTTGTGACGTTGGCTGAGGGATAAATATTGTCCCCAGGGCCCCGGGGAGAACTCTTCTTCCGATTGTGTCATGGGAGCTCTTACATCATAAGACGATGTCCTTGTTTAACATCTCATCTGAAAGCCGACATCTCAGAGAGGGGTATCTAGACTTGGGAGTCGCATCCGTTTTAATTCTGAGAATATATTTATTCTGAACCCTCTCTATCTCTTCTTTGAATGCCTCCCACTGCCCTAACACTGATTTTACTTCAGGAAGCGGTTTCCCATCCATTTTTGCTGAACTATATTGACCAGGACACTGAGGAGAGCTCCCCTGCTCTTAAAAATAGTGCGGTGGAATCTTTTACATCCACTTGCAAGGTAGAGGGCCTCGGTTTAGCGCTAGGTCCAAAAGGCAGCACCTCCACAGCACTCTCTCTGTATTGCACAGGGATTGTCAGCCTGGATTATGTGCTCAAGGCTCTGGAGTTGAGCTGAAACTCACAACATCCTTACTCAGAGGCAAGGGTGCTACCCACCAAGCCACAGCTGACACCTGAGGACTTCTAAAGTGTTTCACAGCCAACAATATAATTTTAAACAGTTGCCATGTAAGGATATTTCTTGAAAAATTATTAAACGTCCTTCTTACCTTCACTGCTCCGAAGGAAAGAGTCACATCTTTAATCATAATGAAGGGGTCATAGTCAAGTGACTTTGATGCAAATAAAATGAGGAGTGATATAGATTGGCTGCTGATCCAATATCATCAGAAATTAATTTGACCACCTAGAGTAAAGAAATAAAAGATGGTTTACAGGATGTTTAAACAACAATAGCTACTTATTAATATTTGCTCTCTGAGGGGTCAGAGGTTTTGATCTGAAATTATTGAATTTAATATTGAATTCGGGAGGCTGTAAAATACAAATCGAAAGATGAGCTGCAATTCCTTGAGCTCCATTGGAATAGTGTAAGAGGTCAAGGACAGAGAGGTCAGAATGGGAGGGGCACAGAGAATTAAAGTGACGGGCGACAGGAAACTGGGGGTCAAGTGTTCAGACTGAACAGAGGTGTTCTGCAAAGCAGTCGTCCAATCTGCATTTGATCTCCCCATTGTAGAGGAGACCACACTGTGTGTGCAGTGATTACAGAATACTCAATTGAAAGAAGTAAGTCACTGCTTCACCTGGAAGGATATTTCATTCCCTGGATGGCAGGAAGGGAGGAGGTTAAAGGGCAGGGGTTGCACCCCCTACACCTGCATGGGAAGACACAGTGGGAAGGGGAGGGGTAATTGAGAAGTGGTCTTGTGGCAAGAACAGTCCTTTCAGAATAATGGGGGGATGGGGGGGAGGGAAGATTTGTTTGGTGGTGGTATCACACTGGAAGTGGCAGAAGTGGTGGAGGATGATTTTGTTGAGTGTTGCTGAAATAACAGACAGGCTGTTGAAGCTTTTCATCTTGAACACATCAGGACAGATCTGATATTCTTGTGTCTGTCTGGTGAATGCAAGGCAAAAGTGATTGACAGCATGTGTCTTATTTCAACAATACTCATGATCTATTGAATGTGGAGCTGGTGGACTGGGAAAGTGAGGACACGGGAACATTATAATGGTCCTGGGAGAAAAGATTGGGGAAAGAGATGAGGGTAGATATGCAAGGAAAGGGATGAACGCCATCGACGGTCCTGTCGATGAGTGGAGAGGTATCCTTGGTTGCAGAAAAAGGAAGATACATTGCAAGCCTGGATGAGTGCAGCTCCAACAACACTCAAGAAGCTCGACACCATCCAGAACAAAGCAGCCCGCTTGATTGGCGCCCCATCCACCACCTTCAACATTCACTCACTCCACTACCAACGCACAATGGCAGCAGGTTTGTAACACTTTACAAACCCGCTACCACCTAGAAAGAGAAGGGCAGCTGATACATGGGAACACCACCACCTGCAAGTTCCCCTCTAAGCCACACACCATCCTGACTTAGAAATATATCTCCATTCATTCACTGTCACTGGGTCAAAATCCTGGAACTCCCTCCCTAACAGCACTGTGGATGCATCTACACCATATGGACTGCAGCGATTCAAGCAGGCAGCTCACCACCACTTTCTCAAGGTAAATTAGGGATGGGCAATAAATGCTGGCTTAGCCAGCAATGCCCACATCCTGTGAAAGAATTAAAAAAAAAACATTAGTATGAAAGGTCACATCACCCGAATAGATGCAACAGAGACAGAAACAATTCTCCTTTTGATATGGCTGGGTACAGAAACACTGGGAGAATAGAATAGAGTCCTTATAGGAAGCAGGGTGGGAGGATGTGTAGTCAAGGTAGCTGTGAGTATCAGTGGGTTTACAGTAGATATTAATCAACAGTCTATCCTCAGATAAGGAGAAAGAAGTTGAGTAAAAGAAGGGAAGAGTTGGAGATGAATCACGTGAAGGTGAGAGAAGGGTGGAAATGGGAAGCAAAGTTAATGACATTTTTCAGGGTGTGGCGAGAACAGGAAAGTGCATCGATGGAGAGGAACAGAGTAGAACTAGAACAAAGAATTTTCCTTATATCCCACGAAAACACAGGCATAGCTGGGACCCATCTAGGTTCCCAAAGCAACACCTTTTATTTGGAACTTGTGAGAGGAGTTAAAGGAGAAGTTGTTCAATGTGAGAACCAGCTCAGCCAGGTGGAGGAGGATGGTGGTGGATGGGAAGCAGCTGGGCCTCCGTTCAAGGGAGAAGCAGAGAGCCCTCAGACCGTCCTGGTGGAAGGTGGAGATGTAGGGGGATTGGATGTCCATGGTGAAGAGGTTGGGGCCAGGTAAGAGTCTAGAACTAGGGTTCACGGTTTAAAAATAAGGAGTCATTCGCTGAGGAGATTTTCTTTCTCTCAGAGGGCTGTTAGTCATTGGAACTCTCTTCCTCAAAAGGCAGTGGAAGCAGAGTCTTTGAATATTTTTAAAGCAGAGTTAGGTAATTTCTTGATTAACAAGGGGGGAGGTGTGAAATGTTATCGGGGTAGGTGGGAGGTGACAATCAGATCAGACATGGTCTTATTGAATGGCAGAGCTGGCTTGAATGACCTACTCCTAGTTCGTATGTGAAACTGTTAAAGTGACACAGGGGCCATGAGAAGAGTCACCAATGTTGGTGGGAAGGGACTGGACAAGGGGAGAAAAGTGAGACAGGAAGAGATGAGTTCAGTGGGGCAGGAGCAGACTGAAACGATGGGTCAGGCAGGGCATTCCTGTTTATGGAGGAAGGTGCTGGAATCGAGTGGAGGGGGGGGGAACGATGGGGTTGGAAGCCATGGTCAGGGGACAATCAGACCGATATTCATTGATTTGCAGCTCAAGGCAACTGCAAGCGGCCAATTGAACCCAAATGCCATGCTAGAAATTTGATTGGCCGCCTGCCAAATCAATGAGCCCACATTCTCACCGCTGATTGAATCAAATAACTGTCAATCACAAATAATCTGGGCGGCCCTACAATTCTATTGGATAACGGACCACGCACCTTTTCTGCGCTTATTTATTACTATTGTTTAATGTAACTGTCAATCTAATGAGATCGCTTAACAATTGGCTTCAATGGCTGTCACTCTATCTAATCTCTGGCAAACCATTGGATGACATGGCAGTCGCTCAAGGATGAGCACGGTTATTGGTCCAGGTCAGTCTAGCCCCGCCTGTGAGTGCGGAGCGGGCCCGGCGGCGGGGCTTTGATTGGCAGTCAGGCCCGATCGAGCGGGAAGGCGGTGAGTGTGTGACTAACGGTCACCGGGCTCGGGCCTGGGCGCCGGTAAATTTACACGGAAACCTTTCCGAGCCGGAGCCTCCTTCGGGGCTTCCGAATTCGGGTTCCCAATCGCGCCATCGAGGCCCTATCGTCAGGGCCTCTTCCCGCGGCTTCGGACTTTCCTGCTCTCCCTGCCCACGGCCAGTGAGGGCAAGCCGGCCAGTGTCTGAAATCCAGGCCGCTGACTTCTTCCCCGCCCCCCTCCCCGGATCAGTGTGTGGCTGGTCTTATATTTCTGTGCCTGGCAGTAAACTCCAATTAATTTTGTGTTGCAAATCTGATGTCAATTAAAGATTAAGTGTAGGCAATGGGGGTATTAAAGCTCCTTAAATCTGCTCAGTAATCTTGTAATTTGGATCTAAGGCGCCCTGGGACCCAGCCTGTGGAAATAATTCACTTCTCAATCTTGGTCTTGGCTTCCGAGAATCTCCCAGCACCAGAGGGAGGCCATTCGGCCCATCACAGCTGTGCTGCCTCCTTGGCAGGGCTTTTTCTGCCTTTGGCTCTGTGCCCCCTCTTATGAGGTTGGACAGGAGTTTTGAAGAGTAGGAGGGGACTGGATTGAAAACCTACAAGATCCACGAGGGTCTTGACAGATTGGATGAGAAGAGGTGTTTCCTCTTGTGGGAGAATCACACAGGGGTCACTGTTTAAAAATAAGGGGTCGCCCATTTAAGATTGAAATAAGAATTTTTTTTCCCTCTGAGGATAGTGAGTCTTTGCAACTCCCTACCTTAAGGCGGTGGAAGCAGAGTCTAAATATTTTTTAAGGCAGAGCTAAATAGGTAGATTCTTGATAAGCGAGGGAGTGAAAGGTTATCGGGGGTAGTGGGAATGTGGAGTTGAGGTTACAATCAGATCTGTCATGGCTTTGTTGAATGGTGGAGCTGGCTCGATGGGCTGATTGGTCTACTCCTGTTTCTAATACATATGTATGTTAGATAGGGGGGGGAATCAGTTGTGGTTCGTGCTCCTGATCTTCAGGGAACTGCCCACCAATCCCCAGCTGTTTGTAAAATATTATACAGAAGCAGCCGTACAGCCCACCGTGGCTATGCCGGCTCATTGAAGGAGTAATTTCTCCCATTGTCAGCCTCTACCCAAATATATCTGTGTCTCTTCTAATGCCCTTTGTCACTTCAACAGTTTGCTGGCCCCAACATCTTCACCGTGGACATGGATGGCTCAATGTACCTGTGCTGAATCTTTGTAAGAGCTGTCCAATTGGTCTCACTCCCCTACTTTCCCTATGCCCTCTGCACTCTTCTCCAGTTTCGGAAAGTCACCACCCTTTCAGGCAACACATTCCCGATTACTACAACAGTAGAACTGTTTCCTCATGTGGCCACTGGTTCTTTTTTCACTTATTTATAATTTGCACCCAGTGATTACTGACCCTCCTGCCACTGGAAACAGTTTCCTCTTCTCTATCCCTTATTTCTAGGTTATTAAAAACTATTTTAATAAAAGTTTATTTTGTAACAGGTAAGTTGCAGTGGGTCATGATATGATGCACAGCAAGGGCTCAGAAAGGATTTTGCAGCGCCTGTCGTGATGCTGGTTTGAATTCCACGCTCAGCTGCTTCTCAATTTTCTCATCTTTGCCACTCCCTGTTCTTTTTCCAACCTTGATGCCCCACAGAATGGTTTGTGTGCCCGTGTGTGTGTGTTTTATTCTCGGAGTGCACCAACAATGTTACATTAGGTTGAAGATTGTGTCGGAGCTGTCCTGTGTTTCTTGGGCTTAAGGCTGCTTTTCTGTTGTGCAAAGACGTCACTAGAACTCATGAGTTGCCCTTGCAAAGCAGTTGATGTTGCTATAGTTGATATGCTGGATTGGCCAGAGCTGGTGGCTCAGGTGACCCAGCAAAGGATGATATTCTTTGCTTCGGGGCCAGTGGTGTTGAACACAGTGATAGCAGCTTAGTACAGGGAACAATGTGTATGTTGTCTGAAGTTGAGGCAGCCAACATTAGGTATTAAATTGAACAATTCATTGTGAATGAGAAGTGCAGGATTGATTGCTAAAAGAGAAGCACTAAGTTTATACAGCCACCTTATTTGGTTGAAATGTTTAGAAGCGGTTTAGGGGATGCATTAATGATTGGAGTGCAGTGGCTGTTGTGCAGGAAGTTTATGCCTGTAGTCCTAGGTCAGTAACATTCACAAACTGGTGAGGTAAATTACTAGACAATCTGTCAATTTGGCGGTGCTGATTGGGTTATGTGGATTTGTATCATGGCTATGGCATCTTAACTGTGGTTTAAGTACCTTTTTTTCATTCAAGGGTTTGTGGGTGTTACAGGTCAGGCCATCAAGCCAACATTTATTGCCCATCCCTTGAGAACGTAGTAATGAACTTCCGTCTTGAACACAGTTGAGTGCCTTGCCAAGGCATTTCAGAGGGCAGTTAAGAGTCAACCATGTTGCTGTGGATCTGGAGTCACATCGGCCAGACTGGGTAAGGATGGCAGATTTCCTTCCCTGAAGGGCACTATTGACCAAGATGGATCAACATTACAACAATTCAATAGTTAAATGGTTTCCATGAAACTAGCTTTATTTTATTTAATTAGTTGAACTTAAATGTTTCTGTAAACACAATGTGTTTAGAACACATGGATCATTAATCCAAGTGTCTGGGTTACTAGTCCAATAACATAACCATGGTGCTACTCAACCTCTATGAAAGCCCAAGTTATTGTACATTTACTTTGGGCGGGATTTAATATTTGATGTGGGTTCACATTTACCGGCTGCAAAACAGGTGGAACCCTGCATCGAGCGTTTTCGGAAAGCCCTACGTGATTTTGTGAGAATCAGGACCTGAACAGTGCTGGGCCTCCTGTTGAACTAAATCCCGAGCAGGGTGGAAATCCTAATCAGAGGCTGGCAGCTCTCCAGTGCTGGCAAAGCCATTAGGAGCAGTGGTCACTGTTGATATAGTATTGCGCTCGGGCCTCCTCCAGGGCTGATGGAGCTGTGGGGAGAGTTATGTGTGGGTGGGATGAGGGCGCCAGTGAGGAGGGTGGAATCAAGAGCAAGCGCAGTGGTTTGCCCTCCAGACGCTCTGCTCCCAGCAAAAAAAGTCTCACCCCTGTAGGCTACTGGCAAACTCAACAGTGTTTATTATGTGGTTGGTCTGTGTGGCAAGTTCCTGGCCCGCCACTGGGAATGATACTAGCATGGCGGAATGAGTCCCTTATGCGGCTATTCCATCTTTCCTGCCCAATCACATGGCCCCACCCTGCCTCTGAACTTGCCTCTGATGGGGTATGAGGCGGTGGGTTATTGAATTCTGCTTTACAGATGTGAAGTATGCAAAGAATCCTAGACGTTAGCGAACATTCCGACACTATATGAAGTTTGGCTATTTGAATTGCACCTAAAATCTCTTTGTTGCTAATTCCTTCCTAGTTCACTAGAAGCTTTTGATCTTTGCAGGGCTGCTCTGGACGAGCCTAGATGCTGATTATCATTGGTCTGTTCAACTTCAGAAGCCATCAAAGTTGAACCACAACACAACCTTGCTTGATGCTCCTCCATGGGCACGTCACAGCAGAGTTTAGTGGCATCGATAGTTTTGTTGAAACCTCTGATATTTTCCTTAAGCCCAAGGGCAGTGAGAAGAGCCAGACGCTTAGACCAGGACCTGGGATGGTCTAGTCAGTACGGTTCAGTTATATTCTCTTTTGAATAAAACAAATGATCAATTAACTAATGAAAGGGGTGTGCCAGACCCAGGTTCAGTTAGATGCTGCTGTTGCTAATTGAGCATTGGGCAATATGATTTATATTTTTTTGAACCCTGTCAATATATTGCAGTCTCTAGGTTCATTCCTGGCTTGTTTTAACTGTTTCTGTCAATTAAGTGTACAGTTAAAGCCATGAATTTGCATCAATTTGAACCATGTTGCATTTACTCCAAGGCTTAAGTTGCCTATCATGACTCTTAATTTTCATACAAAAGCAGTGAAAACTGTTCCCTTTTTTTTCCTGACTTAATTCTCTTTTGTACTAGTGCTTCTTTAGATGTGATGCCAGGAACTAATAATGCCTGTGAGCTTCCTCACTCTCCTTTACAGCAGAATGGTAACCTATCGTGCACGTTTGATTTTGCAATGTGGCTAAGGGAGCCCAGAGTCAGTGTAAACGCTTGGTGCTGACTTACAGCTTGGAGTCCAGTCAAAATGAGCATTGGTGAAAATATGCAATTTGTGTTTACACATTCATTTAGGTTTTTTAAAAAAAAAACTATGAATAGAAGATTTTCAAAATGCATCTCACTTCTTGGAGCTTGTTCCTCCTTAAAGGATGGAAGCTGGCAGTAAAACGCACCATATGGGTACCATCTTGGTGCAAAGGTTCCATCTGCTGTCACTGAACTTTTGCAGCTCGGTGAATCAGTCACAAAATGACGCTGTCCTAGCTAGGAAATGCTTGTGCTAAAGCAACCAGATCCGGGTTCTGTGCTTCGCTTCAAATTCAGTTACAGTTGCTGGTAAATTTCTGAAATCGCATCAGAAGGCATTTGTAAACTGTCGGTGAATTTTAGGCTCCAGATCAGGCACTAAATTTATTTTTGTCATTGGTTTACATCGAATCTTGCAGCAGAAAAGGCTTATTATTATGCTGGCTCTTTGAAGATATCCAACAAGGGCTCTTCCCCCATAGGTTTGCGAATGTTTCCTTTTGGAGCAGAGTGAGAGACATGCCATGCTTTGTTTCTGACAATGTCTGGTGGTGTTGCTTGTGGTAAGGTAGATATTTTTTGATTTGTAGAATTTAGGTCAGTGTGCATTTTGAGGCTACAAAGTACAGTAGTGCTCCTAATAAATTATTTAACAATCAGGCTGTAGAATAGAATCTTTAATTGACCTGTCAGTCACAGAGTATGGATTTGTAAAGTTGGTGCTGGTTTTATATTGGAGAGGGAGCTGAAGCGCAAATCTAAAGATTCTACTGTAGGCACAAGAAAGAGAAGCAAATGTGCACAGTTCTAACTGCAAAAATCATGGTTTAAATTTTAGTTTTTAGTTGCTACTATGTGTTGCAGCTATTTAGGAGGTTGGAATGAGGTCTGAAGTCAACTGCGGGTAGAATAACTTCGCTCCGTGTCCTTCGAGTTTAAAAATTTTAATATATGTACCAAAAGGTAATTTTTAGTTCATCCTTATATTGAAATTTAAGTAACTTAAGGTAAATGTTGATGAGGAATGATTTCAGAAAACATTGAGCAATTATGAGAAGCTGGTGATCAGATTGTATAATCAAAGGGGTTATGTTTTCTCACCTAAAAAGCAGCATTTGTTGTGCATGACTCTATAAAGCATCAGCTATGAGTACTAAGCCCTATGTTTTTATGTTCCAAGTATGTTCCCTACTTGTTTTTAAACAGTAAAACCTAGGTGAAGCCAAGGCCCATAGTGCAGGGCATGAGTGAGGTGAAACGAGAGTGAAATCAATCAGTATATTGGGTAGTATTGAGATTTTAAAATGTATGCAGATTTTGGAAGAAAGGAAAGGCTGGAGATGGAGGATTGCACAGTTGTAAGGTCCTGGGAGGGTCTAGGAGTCAGTGTGAAGAGCCCTTATCAACGCAGTGAGCACAGAGGGAGGACAAATGGAGCATTGGGAAAATGAGAGGAAAATTCATCGGAACAAGGAACATTAATCAAATTTCCATTTTCTTATTCCAGGTTGTAGATATGTGGCAACAGTGGAACTGACGGCAGAGCAAAGTGCCCAAATAAACACTTCCAGGGCAACATGTAGACTAATTTGGGTTGAACAGAGGAACACATTCCTGCACAGAAATTGGTAATGGTGTTAATTTGCTGCTGAAAGGCGCCAGTCGGGCCGTGGATGGTTGGGGGTGGAAGAAAGGAAGAAGAGAGCTTAAAACAGTCACTATGACGTCCTCATCTCTTCGGAGACAGATGAAAAACATTGTGAACAATTATTCGGAAGCGGAGATAAAAGTCCGAGAGGCCACGTCAAACGATCCATGGGGCCCCTCAAGTTCGCTGATGGCCGAAATCTCTGACCTGACGTACAACGTGGTGGCTTTTTCAGAGATCATGAGCATGATTTGGAAACGCCTCAATGACCACGGGAAGAACTGGCGTCATGTGTACAAGGCTCTGATGTTGATGGACTACTTGATCAAGACAGGCTCTGAGCGTGTGGCACAACAGTGCAAGGAAAATGTCTTTGCCATTCAGACGTTGAAGGATTTTCAGTATATCGATCGGGATGGGAGGGACCAGGGTAATAGCTCCTATTTCTAATATTTCTAAAAACTTAAATATAACTTAAGGCCTTTTGGGGGGTGAAAAATGCAAGAACGGGCAAGGAACCTAGACCAGTTTGTGCTGTTAGCTAACAGGGGTTGGTGTCACCCTTTCTGGGCTCAGCAAGGGAAAGGTTAATTCTGTTGACTTCTATTGCAAAGTGTGCATGGCTGGATAAGCCATTCACCCCCTTGGTTGTGACAACATCCACACCACACTGTGAGGGTGACCAGATGCAAGAAGGCTGTTGTTGCTGCTGGTACGGTACCTCAGTGAGTTGGCAGTGTTGTGGAGGCGTGAGAAGTAGGGAGGTGGGGAAGAAGAGAAAAGAAAGTTTGTTTATTTTTTATTATTTCCCTGCAACTTGTGTCTGGATGCATCTTTGAGATCTCATTCTCAGATGAAGCTCCAAGGATGAGGACTTCTTCTCAGCCTTAGCAATTCCTGCTCTATAGTTTATGATAGAAAAGAACATTTCAGAAGCACTCCGATCTTGAGGATGGCTCACTCCATTGAAAGTTCCTTTTCAGATCTTTTTTTAGAAAAAAAAAATACTTGGCAGGGGCTTCTTTCAGAAGACTGCCTTAGAAATACTTTGCCTTTCTGCTATTAAAAGGCCCCAGACGTGTGACCTTTAAATAACATAGGTGCTGTCAGATTTTTAGCGGGTGGCTTGAGCAAGACCTGATAGATCTCATCATGAGTGTGGTTGGGAGGTATCAGTGGTGAGGATAAAACCAGTGGCCCCCGCTGCTTGAAGGCATGTGTTAATGCTAAACTGCTGTTTGGATAGATTGTGGGACTTGTTGGGATCACGTTTTTTTTTTACATTAGTACACGTTAAAAGTGGGAACATGAAGTTTCTTGGTGGGAGCAGGAAAAGGAGTTTCCATTGACCTCAATAAACATTTCGGAATCACTTGTGATTGAACATGGGAATTGCTAGGTTTAAAAAAAAAAATCACTTGATCTCATTGGCCTCCTCCCACCCTGTAGTCACATGAAGCAAAGATAATGGCAGTGATCAGCCTCTATCAGCGAGTCGTCAACAGAGCAGACATGAGGTGAGGAAAACCCCCAGTGGCGGAGAGCTTTGGGAACCATAGGTCCAAACTTGCCTTTCCTCCCGAGCTCCATTCACCTTGTTATGTCCCAAATTACAAGCGTAACGTGTGTCCCAAAGTGTTATTTTTCTGAAAGAAATTTGTCTGATTTGCCCATTAACTGCTTCCATCATCTCCAAGGGAATCCTGTTTCACACATGTACCGAGACGGAGTGTCAGCCATGTCTTTAGCTGCAGAGGTCAAAACCTGCCGATCCCGATTGGTTCTTGCTTCCATTTGACTTTCACTTCCTAGTAGTTGTCATTGAATAATGTTCGGAGTGACTACCCAATTGTTCTCCTTCCAAGGCTATTTATAGTGCTCGCCACACTTGGACAGCTGACTCTGCCTCAGTGCTGTGTGTTACTTTGGATTGAACCTGCTGGGCTATTGTGAGAGCTTATTGCGCTTTGTAATTTCTCCCATGCGTGCATCAGCTTTCACACAGAGATGGAGCATCAGGGAAACCTGCAGAGGAGACTTTTTGACATGTCTCCGACCGTGACTATTGAATGGTTCATGTCAGAAGCCTGGGAACAAATCGAGACTGTAATGGGCACCCACCATGTGTCACTTCCCCTACTGCACCTGCCATCCTGTGACATTGCCAACCAATACCACATTAGAGGCTCTGGGTTGGGTGGGGCAGGGGCTGGGTGGTGGTGGTGATGGAGAGAGTCTGAAGATGAAGGCAATGAATCAGCAACAACTTGTATTTCATCACTCCTTTTAACATTGTGAAAGATCCCAAGATACCTCAAAGGAGCAGAATCAAACAAAAAAACAGTCAAAAAACCATATTAATCTAAAGGCTTGGTTAACGAGGTAGAGTAAGGAGCATCTTAAATTAGGAGAAAGAGGGAGAATTTTAGGGACAGAATTCCAGAGCTTGAAACCTGGATGACTGAAGCCATGGCCACCAGTGATAGGTGGTGAATCAGAAACTGTAGGAATGGTTCTTCAAGACTGTTCCGACCTAGAGGATTTCAGATAGTGGGTGAAAGCTGTAGTTTGTGCCACCATCCTGAATTAGAGCCTTGTCTTTATAATTGTCTTTTATATAATGACAGCTTATTCGGTTACTTAACATTAAAAGCATTGATCATTAGAAGATTTCAGACGCTGTATAGTAGAAGCTTTGCCATCCAAGTTAGTATTTCAACAGCTTGCAATTGTTAGTCACAGAGCTGAACTAATCAGTTGCTACGTCCTCATTGTCCCTTCTGAATTTATTTGTATAATAATTGTTTCTCACCAATGCACCCTTTGCCCCACAGCTGGCTGAAGCTGAGGTTTTTATTTGTGTTACATTTATCTTAGTGTTTGTCTTGTTGACTTGCAGGGATCAGATTCAGACTGTCTAGACTCATTGCTGCTAAGATCTCAAACAAGCTTGCCTTTTTCTTAAAAAACTTTCTCCCTCCTATCGTCTGCTGATGCCCATCTTGGGTTGTGCTGGCTCTTCCGATGAAGAGTCGTATGGACTCGAAATGTTAACTGTGTTCTTCTCCGCAGTCACTGCCAGACCTGCTGAGTTTTTCCAGCTATTTTTGTTTTTGTTTCAGATTTCCAGCATCCGCAGTATTTTGCTGTTATCCTGGTTGTGCTGTTGCCTGTTCTCTGGTACCTTGTGCGAGTCCCTTGTTCCACATCTAGACAGTTTGTGTCTCCTTACTGCAGTGGGGGAATGGGTAGGGTAGGCATTGTATTGCATGATTCTGGTTTAACTCAAGTTCATGGACACACTTTCAGCAGGATTCACTGAGTAACAAGAAATGGGGATCCTCAATGTCTGTCCCTGTGAGCCCCTCACCCATCCCCTCCCACATGTATTGCCATTTAAACGCCCTCCCAGGTTTGAGATTGGTGAACTCAGCAGAGATCTAGATCAACACTGGGACTTTCTAATCAGACTGACACCATGTTACGTCAGTGCCTATACCCATTTCCAATTTATTCCGTGCTGTATTGTAGAGATGTTACGTTCATGGATTATTATTGATTTTTGCTTTTTCTGACATCAAGAGAACACCTTATAAATGGATCCCGCAAAATCAGAACATAAGAAATCAAGGCCATTCAAGCCTGCCTCTCTAACCTAGCATCTAATTGCATCTTAAACTCCCCTAATATATTTGATTCCAAATATGAACCCACCCTTTAAATCTCCTCAGCATTAAGATGAATGGTGCTTTTGGCGCTGTTGGCCTGGAAGCTGGTTGAATACTCTGATCTTCCGGTCGTGTCATGGGATCTTTTACATCCAGTCAAGCAGGGAGGTAGCACTCTTAATTTAATGTTTGATCCAAAGGGCAGCCTTTCTTACATTGCAAAACATTTGGCCTAGATCCTTGGCTGCAGTGAGGTGAGGGTTGAATGTGTAACCTTTTCACTTAGAGTTAAGCGTGCCCAGCTGACACTAATGCGGTGAGGCTAGATACATCTGCCGCTCCCCATTCAGATGCTTTGGTCTATGTGTTTCCTGTACTGTGTCCAAGCTGACAGAGAGCTTCTTTTACACCTGTCTTTTATAAACTGTCTTTAGGCAAATTCCTGATGCCTTGCAAGTTGCAGGAAGTGCTGGTTACATTCAGTTATATTGATGGGATAGTGTTTATTTGTTTTTGGCAGCTGATGCCTTTTTGTAAGCTGTATTGCCGTGAAGTGCAGCCATAACCATTGCAATCGATTCTCTCCAAACCAGGCATCAATGTGCGGGAGAAATCAAAACAGCTCATTGCGTTACTGAAGGATGACGAGCGGCTTCGGGTTGAGCGCAGTCACGCACTGAAAACAAAAGAGCGGATGTCGAGTGTGACGACTGCGGTGGGCAGCAATAACCAGATCATGTTCGGGCGTGGCTCCAGCCACCCAAACCTGTCCACGAGCCAATCAGATGAGTGTGGCAAAGTGGGTGGATCGCCTGCTTCCTACCATGGCTGTAAGTGCTCAGTGTGCGCACGCATCGGTGTAGGCAAATATTCTTCACACATGTACAGTTATTCACCAAACATATCCTGTCATTCAGGAAACAAAGCACTCAATCATAAAAAATTCTGATTTTTGTATCAGGATTTTACCAACAAACATATAAAAAGGTTAAGTTTCTCTTACATGTGCTGTGCAAATGTGAGTATTGATGTTTGGCCACAGAGTACTAGAGACCAGGGTTTAAAGAGTTATGGCATGAGGTAGCAGGTAGCATAAACTTGGTTTGTATTTGCTAAGTGTGGAAAGAGTGATGGGTTATTTAATTAAAGTGTTTAAAATTATTGCCCAGAAAATTGCAATTGTGCATTATCGAATTGCGGCAGTAGCCTGGAGTTCTAGGTGGGAAGCTTTTGTGTTATCTCTGGGAGTGTGCCCTAACACAGATGGAGAGACTGGACTGTCCTCATAATGAGTCATCTGTTACATGTTTCTGTGTCCTCCAGCAACTTCACCGAAGATCTCCTCTGAACTCGAGCAGACGAGGCCTCAGACCAGCGGTGAAGAGGAGCTACAGCTACAGTTGGCACTGGCCATGAGTCGGGAAGAGGCTGAACAGGTACCCAGGGCTGGGAAAACAAACACTGGGGAATCCGGGGTCAGGTGTGTTTCATGTACTGCTCTCAATTCAACGATATTGCAATAACAAATAAACTGAGTGGTGGAGAACTAAAGTTGATTTTTGACAGGGGAGATGTGTGGGGGAGATCTTCTTTAAAGTCTCCTTTATCATAAGTAAGCTTTTCCTTACCATGCTGCTGATTAAATATTCCCTCTGTACTGAGCTATGTTAGTGTAATTGAATGTTCTCTATCAATAATCTAAATTCGGGGACAAAAATAGCAAAAGCAGAAACACAGGACGTTGGTGTCCAGAGGGCTAGCAACCAGAGGCCCAAGCTAATTTCAGGTTTCCAGCATCCGCCGTATTTTGCTTTTAGCCCAGGCTAATGCTCTGGGTACCCGGCTTCAAATTCCACCACAGCAATATAAAGCTGCTACTCAGTAATGGTGGCCATGGCATCGATGGTCGTAAAAACCCATCTGGTCCACTAATGTCCTACGGGGAAGAAAATCTGCCATCCTTACCTGGTCTGGCCTACATGTGACTCCAGACCCAGAGCAATGTGGCTGACTCTTAACTGTCCTCTGAAATAGCCGAGCAAATCGCTCAGTCCTTGGGCAATTAGGGTTGGGCAACAAATGCTGGCCTGGTTCGCGATGCCCACACCTCATGAAAGAATAAAGAAAATAATAGACAGGTGTTCGCTCGGCATCTTGAGACAGTTAAATGTGCAGACTCCTCTTGCTAAATGAATGATTCCAGGAATATCAGTTGCTCTATTACTTGACCAGGGGGACCTGTAGTGAGTGCTGGCAGACCAGTACTACTGAACAACAGGCATGTAGGTGGCGCAGAGTAAGACCTCTGCTTCACCTGTCCACTTCCAACAAAGACACCTAGAGAGTCAACATGAAATCAGGTTGAGGCAGATTGTAGTGTCAAAGGTGAGTCGGCTAACTAGACCAGCAGTGACATTTGGGGCCATCCTGGTTTGTATGGCTCAGCATTAATTTTTATGACAAGCTTCTAGCTTTTTATCTTTTATTTTTCCTTCCAATACAAAGGGGTTATACTGTATTTTAAAACCTACTTCTGCACTTTTTGTTCTCATATCTTTGTTCCCTCCTGAACTCTGAAGTATAATCTTAGAGGCAAGAATCTGTCTATACGATTGGGCAGGGGAGGCGGTTGAGAAGGGCAGGGAAAAATGGACATAAGAGAGACCAGGCTAAGGCTAGAGTAATGTCTTGGTGGAAGTTCCTTTTCTGGTCAACTTCTATTATCCTCCCAGGGAGAAAAGTCAAAAAAAATTCCAAATACAACATGTCCATCAGTGTCTGAAAGGTTAATGTTTTGGGTAAAAACCCTTCAATATTCTGCTCTTGGACACTGACTGCTCAGTTGCTTGATTCTAGTCCTCCTCCAGTTTTTTTTTGATTCTTGTACTTACTACTGCTGTATTGATCCTTCCACACTAGATGGAACTTTTGAAGTTCCACCTTCATATTTGAAGCTTAAAAATAGCTGTTTTGTTATGGTCCCAAGTGTAGATCACAGTGAATGAAGTGTTGAAGCCATCCATTTTTCTGTGATGTTTGCACACAAGTTATGATAGGAGTTGGGTTCATTTTGATCACGGGGTTCTTTGGGGTGGGGGAGGGGAGAAATATTTCTGATTAATCTCTCCTGCGAGACCTGTTGTTAATGCCCCAGTATGTGCTCATTACCCACACTCTGCAAGCAGCTCTCCCCTGCGATCACAAGGATGCATTAGAGGAGCCAGTACGAGTTTGTTATTGTATAAAATGCTTAGTGACATTCTTGGTGATTTGTTCTTTGCCTGTATAGATTTTCAAAAGTGCCACAACAGCTGGTAGCCAGCCAAGGAACACCGTGATGACCCTGAGTACGCAGGTAGGTCCGTTTATTACCGATGATTTACACAAGAATGGATCCAATGGCTGGTGGTGAGTGGCCATGAATGGGAGGGTGAGCCTGGATCTGGGTGCCCTGGTACATGAATCACAAAGTTGCTGCAGGTACTGCAGGTGATTAGGAAGGCACATGGGATTTATTGCAAGAGGAATGAAATATAAAAGAAGGGAAGTTGTACTGCAGCTGTACAGGGCCTCAGTAAGACCACATCTGTGTACAGTTTGGTCTCCTTATTTGAAAAAAGGATATAATTGCATTAGAAACAGTTCAGAGAAGGTTCACTTGACTCATTCCTGGGATGAAGGGCTTATCTTATGAAGAAAGGTTGAACATGTTGGGCCTATAGCCATTGGAGTTGAAAAGAATGAGAGGTGATTTTATTGAAACATAAGATCCTGAAGGAACTTGAGTTGGATGCTGAGAGGATGTTTCCTATTATGGGAGGAGACTAGAATTAAGGGGCACAATTTAAAAATTAATGGTCTCCCATTTAAGACTGAGATGATAATTTTTTTCTGAGGGTCATTGGTGTGTGGAATTCTCTTTCCCAGAGAGCAGTGGAGAGAGGGCCGTTGAGTATATTCATGGCTGAGTTAGATAAATTCTTGATAGACAAGGGAGCCGAGGGTAATGGGGAGTCAAGACAGGAAAGGGGAGTTGAGACCACAACCAGATCTGCCATGATCATACCGATGGTAGAGCAGGCTCGACAGGCTGGGAAGCCTACTCCTACTAAGTCCTGTGCTCCCGTAATATGCGAAACAGGGCAGAATGTTTAAGTTCCAAATGTATATCCACCTGCTCTTTTCGTGCAGGCATTGCATTTGCTCTAGATGCAGACTGACCTTAAATGCTGTTTTTTTTTATTTAAGTGCTTCTGGGTTGCAACTGAAGACAGAGCAGCATAGTTCAACATGTGGGTTTCCTGCACTAAGTAACCATTAACCACAGCTTGCAGTCACTTCAGTTTAGTTGTAATAATTATGGCTTTTAAGGAGAAAGGCTACCTTAAACATGGCTCAACCTCAGGAGGAGAATAATGCGTTGTATGGTGTAAAACATTAATGGGCATTGTCGTGGGTGATCTGTATGTTATTTCTTTGCTTATTGAGGTTTTACTCTGTGATAGAAAGACAGTCTCCCACTCCTGTTGCATGTTCTGCTTAAACTGTATGTAAAAATGAAGCATGCTGTGTGATATTTACAGACTGTGTTCAGCCCAGGATAAATTACTTCATGGAACTTCTTATTTTGTGATTGATTTTTACTGGTCCAGTTGAGAGCTGATGCTGGGAAGTGGTGCAATTTTCTCCTCGGCAGTCAGTATTGACATAATACACTCACCAGCTAGGTGCAGAGTAAAGCTCCCTTAATGCTCAACAACTTGCCTTGGTCTCAGCCTCAGAAACAGCTCTTCCTGCAGCAGAGAGAGAGAGAGATCTTCCTTTGCCCGCATCAGTCATCCTGTGGTCTCTTACTAAACTAAGGGCAATTTTTGTCCTGTTGAGCCTGCAAGAGCTGGATCGATACTCATTTTGCTTTGATTGCTTACAGCCAGCAGACTGAGATCTCGGGATGGGTACAGTTTTCATGATTCCGCATAACCGCAGGAAATGCTTACAGCTTAAACTGAAACAGATGTCTTGGAAATCAAGATGTGAAGTTAAAATAAAATGTGTCCCTTTTACTGTTTTATCCCCACCACCAACCCCAGTAACCACATTACCTCCAATGAACATGACCTAAGTTGAGCAGTTATACCTCTTGATGGTCATCCTTGAGAAAACAGGCTGAGATGATGTCATCTTTTCAATATCATGATGTCTTTGCAGTTTGAACTTTATCCCAGTGCCTTTTATTTGTGTTCAGGCCTTTTCATAAGCAGTAGCTCTTTATGAAACAAAATCTGCATCTTTATTCTATACCGCAAGTGTTTGCATGCCCAAGTTTAACATTCAACCCTGCAATGAGTTCTTAATTTAAGAATACATTGGATCTTCACCATTATCTCCCTCCATAGGTGGAAAGTGATCTGCTGACAGACAAATGCAAACAGGCTAAAATTACTAGGCCAGACTTATGCACAGATGAAATGTTACACAGAAGCAAAACAAAAACAGCAATATAGTGACCCACTCCAATAAATAACTTTATATAGCATATGAGCAGCTTGTAAAACACACCAAGGACACTCCTTAAATCCCTTGAAGCTTTTTGCAGTAAATTGTTTTGGGAACGGCATGGCTGCTCATGAAAGTTATGTGACCACGATTCCTTGTCAGCATGTATTGTTCGTGAGTTGAGAAAGGAACTATGAGCCAAGAGGGTCTGTGGATTCATTGTTGTCTTTTTCTTAGCAGTCAAGGGAAGATTAGGGAAGTCTTGGTGAGTTGCTGCAGTAGATTTTGGATGGTACACACTGCTGTCCTAGTACATTGGTGGAGGGAGTGGACATGGCCCACATGGACTTCAAGTAGCCTTATAATTTGTTTTTAACCACTTGGAGCCAACTGAAAAATGTGATTGCACCCAAACACTAGTATTCCAAATTGTTGCTCCAGTATATCAATATGAACCATGTTCCTTTTCCTACAGAGATTGTAAGACTTTGAAAAATGAATCCATGGATAAGCAATGCATAAATGAAACTGCACCAGTTGCTTCCACCACACATAAGGCGTGAACATTATAATTATTTCTCTTGCTTCTGATCTCTGCCTTAACAGCTAAATGGGCGTTTCTGTGGTCTTTCTGGTGGTCTTTGTCAATCTATATCACATAGTGTATTCTGCACTGGCTGTTTGACCCAGCTGCTCTGTGCTGCACACCAGTGTCCTCCCATTCCATCTGCCTCTCCCTGCTTTGTGTCCAAGCCATCTGAGTTGTGATTTGGTGCCTTGATTCAAGATGTGGTTCCAGTGATGAGGGACTTCAGTTATGTGGGTAGGTTGGAGAAGCTAATGCTGTTCTCCTTGGAGAAGAGAAAATTAAGAGGAGAGATAGAGGTGCTTAAAATCCTGAGAGGCCTGGACAGAGTAGATGGAGAGAAACTGTCTGATTGGCGGAAAGATCCAGAGGACACTCAGTTAAGGTAACGGCATCATGAATAACTTTTTTTACATAGTGGTTAGGATCTGGAATGCACTGCCTGAGAGTGTGATGGAGACAGATTTGATCATGGCTATGGAAAATAGGCAGTGGAGTGAGACTGTTCTATAACCGTATGATTCTCCTGTTGTCTTGTCATATGTGTAGTGGAGAAAGTGGAAATGAATGCCTGGATTTTCATGTTATAAGCTGGGGAACAATAAGAGCTCTGCTGGATTCAGCATCTTCTCAGCTGAAACCTGGTCTGTGGAAGTTGTAGGCAGTTCCAGCTAACTAGATCTGAATCTCCCAAGAAGTTGGATGTCATTGATCTACCTGACAGCTTCCCAATCAATCCTGGATCACTTGTGAATGCTCCAGTGTTGCATTAAAGCAGTGAAGAGACATGTGGAACCAGCACAGATAATTCAGAACTCTGCCAGGAGGCTTGAGGTACAGACTGCGGGGCGAGAGGCAAGGCTGCTGGGGAACAGCGGGAAAGATGAGCAAGAGAAGATTATCCTAAATATCTTTGTTATTAGCTAGGATGTGGGTGGTTAGTTCAACCTATTTAAGCCTTCTCCCTGATCACTAGCTGAAGAGAGTTAGAATACCTCTCAATGAGGAAAGCGACCTAATTATCCAGCAGTTGTTCTTTAGTTCTCTGCCTGAAGGCAGGTCTGACCCAAGCGCCACCCCCTCCACCAATGGGTCGGGCAAGGAGGCAGGTCCTGAATCAACCCCAGCCGGAACGGGGATCGAACCCTGTGCTGTTGGCATCTATCTGAGCAACACCCACTGTCCAGCCAATCCTCAAGGATTCCGAGTTGCTATGGCAACATACGTTTTTACATGCATGTTGCATCTGCAGCTATGGATAGTGATGGTAGAGGCTCCAGTTTTCTCATCACATGGCTGACCAGGAATCTCTCCCACTGTTACTGCCTGCCATTGGCCTAAGTTGGAAGAATTTATAGGTTGACACTCAACATGTCGCTGCGTTATGAATGAACCTTCCTTGGCCATCAAGTCCTAGAGTGGGCCTTGAACCTGAAGCTTCTGGCTCAGAGGGAGGGACTCTACCCACTGCTCCTCAAGAGTTCCGATCCAGCAGTTGTTACTGCAGTAGTAATGGCCAGACTGAGAGTGGGAGAAAACAACTCGGCTGGTCATGAGACTGGATACAAATCCAGACAGACTTTCATTCTATTTGGTCAGAGTTCAAATCTCTCCTTTGTGCTTAATCAGTTCTTCTATCTTTACTGTGCCAGGGATTTTCATTTTGAGTCATAATCTGCAGATTAAACTATATTGACTTAGAATAGTCAGTGGGATTGTTGCTTAATCCTTGATTTGGAGACCAGGTTGTAAGCTGGTATCCCAGGGAGCTCTGCTCTCGTACAGCTCATTGTAAGAATGATAACTGGAGATGTGCAGATGGCTACCTTGGTCTTTTCAGGTGACTTACTGCATGAATCTGTTTCAACAAATAATATGGATGCTGAATACTATCTATTTGATTATTTTGACTAGACAAATTGAGTGCATTTACTGAGCCATGATAGGAAATCTGTTTTCACAAACACTTTGGTTGTGTGCTGCACCCACTGTAGGTTTAGCAAGAGGAGTTTGGTCACAGTTTGGGTTTTATTTCTGCTGCCTGTTTCAGATATTGAACCAGTTGGTTGATAGTTGCACTAATTTCTCCCCCACAAGCACAATCGGTGAAATGCTGCATCGGCAGTAGAAAATGAAATGACAGATTTTGGGTACTTTACAAAGTGCTTTTGTGCCTTGGTTACAAAATGTTTAATTTTGTTAAGACAGATGTGACAACCTAGACTTTGTTAACTCCTGCTGTTATGGGAAGGTCAGATTGAAGTCTACAAAGCTATGTTTGGGATGGGGCACGTCAACCTGAATCTTTTCCTCCTTTTACCTCCTGTTCCTACCCTAGCGTACTTGCATCTCAGCCCGAAATCTGTCTCCCAAATGACCTTGTTAACCTTTTTCAAAAAGTTGTCATACTTCTGAGCGATATATTCTGCTGTTAAAATACTTGGTACCAGGCTGCAGATCTGGTCTGATGTTGGCCATTTCAGTGGGATCTGATCCTTTTCTGATCCAATGCTGCACACACTTCCTTCCTAGCGAGTATGTTTGGGTAGCCATTCAAAGTGGAATCCCTGAGTAATTTATTTATCTTTTTACCCCATCTCTAGCTCAGGGCCACTGATGCTAGTTGTAGTCTTTTGAGTGTCTCGTCACAAACCAGGGAGGCAAGCCCGAGTCTTTTTTCTTTTGCGTGACTCGTTGCCATACCTGAGCTCGGATTGGTAAATTTGATTCTTGTCTTTGCATTGGTTTTGCTAGTGCTATTGAGGAGGGTTTAAACTAACTTGGCAGGGGTGTGGGAATCATAATCAGAGAGGAACACCAAGGTTCATAGACTACCAGAAGAGCTAGATAGTACTAGAATAGGGAATAGTAAGGTGAGGTTCAGAGTAAGGGAGAAAGTAATAAAGTCTAAATCAGGGTTACTGTGCATGTATATGACTGCACGGAGTGTGGTAAATAAAATTGGTGAGTTACAGGTGCAGATTGCTATGTGGAAATATGTTGTGGCTATAACAGAGACCTGGCTCAAAGAAGGGTAAAACTGGGCGTGAAATATTCCTGGGTACAAGGTGTTCAGGAAAGGAAAAGGGGGAGGGATGTTGGTACTGATTAAGGAGAGCATTGCAGTGCTGGAGAAAGAGGATGTCCCAGAGGGATCAAGGACAGAATCTATTTGGCTAGAGCTAAGGAAGAAAAAAGTGCAATTACATTGCTCAATGTCGTTTCCAGGCCACCAACTAGTGGGAAGGATGTAGAGGAACAGATTTGCAAGGAAATTACGGAAAGGTGCAAGAATCCAGGAGTAGTTATGTTGGGGGCTTTAATTATCCAAATATAGACTGGGATCGTAGCAGTATAAAGGACAGAGAGGGGCAAGAGTTCCTAGAGTGTGTCCAGAAATATTTTTGACACTTGTTTCCAGCCCAACGAGAAGGGAGACACTGCTAGACTGGCTCTTGGGAATGAGGTGGGCCAACTGAATTAAGTGTCAGTAGGGGAACATTTTGGGGACAGTGATCATTGTATCATATGTTTTAAGCCATCTATTGAAAAGAACAAAGAACAATCCAGAGAGATGATGATTTTCTGGGGGAAAGCCAACTTCACTGGGGCAAGAATGATTTGGGCTGAATAAATTGGAGTCAGAGGTTGGCAGGAAATCAGTAGTTGAACAATGGGCTATCTTCAAAGAAAAGATAGTTTGGGCACAGTCAAGGCATATTCCCCGTGCAAAAAACCCAGAGCTCCCTGGATGACTAAAGAAATAGAAACTAAGATAAAGAAGAAAAAGTATGCTTATGACAGATTTCAGGTGGAAAACACAATTGGAAAAATAGGCTGAATATATATAGTTCAGAGGGAAGGTGAAAAAGCAAATAAGAGAAGCAAAGAGGGAGTATGAAAAGAGACTGGCAGCTAATATAAAAGGGAATTCCAAAGTCTTGTATTGGCATATAAATAGTGAAAGGGTGGTAAAGAGAGGAGTAGGTCTGATTAGGGACCAAAAAGTGGATTTACACATGGAGGCAGAGGGCATAGGTGAGGTACAAATGAATACTTTGCATTGCCATGGTAAAAAACGAAGCAGTTCAGACACTAGAAGGGTTTAAAATGGATAAGATGGTGGTATTGGATGGCTGTCTGTACTTACAAGTTGATAAAGCACCAGAACCGGATGGGATGCAACCAAGGATACTCAGGAAAGTGAGAGTGGAAATTGCGGCGGCACTGGCAATAATCTTTCCATCTTCCTTAGACTCAGGTGGTGCCAGAGGACTGGAGAATTGCAAACATTACACCCTTGCTCAAATAAAGATGCAAAGATAGAAGCCCAGCAACTACATGCCAGTCAGTTTCACTTCGGTGGTAGGGAAGCTTCTAAAAAAAATAATTTGGGACAAAATTAATAATCACATGGACAAATGCAGGTTAATTAAGGAAAACCAGGATGGATTTCTTAAGGGAAAATGTTCAACCAACTTGCTGGAGTTGTTGATGAGGTGACAGAGGGTTCATGAAGGCAGTGCTGTTGCTGTGTTGCACATGGACTTCCAAGAAGCATCTGATACAGTGCCGCACATCCAACTTGTGAGCTAAGTTATAGTTCGTGGCATAAAAGGGACAGTAGCATGGATACAAAATTGGCTAACCACAGATAACAGAGAGTAGTGCCTAATAGATGTTTTTTGGGCTGGAGGAAGGTTTGTAGTGAAGTTCCCCAGGGATCAGTGTGGGGACCCTTGCTTTTCATGATTTATATTAATGACCTAGGCCAGGGCACAGTTTCAAAGTTTGCAGATGATATGAAACTTAGAAACATTGTGAACTGTGAGGAGGATAGTGTGGAACTACAAAAGGACATAAACAAGTTGGTGGAATGGGCTGAGAGTTGGCAGATGACGTTCAGTGCAGAGAAATGTAAAGTGTTCCATGTTCTTCCTACCAAAATGAAAGACAATATTAAATGGCAGAACTCTAAAAAGGGGTGCAAAAGCAGGGGGACATGTGTGTATATGTACATAAGTCATTGATTGTGGCAGGGCAAGTTGAGAGCACAGTTAATAAAGCATACAGTATCTTTATTAATAGGGGCATAGAGTACAAGAGCAAAGACATTATGTTGAACTTGTATAAGAAACTAGTTTGGCCTCAGCTAGAGTATTGCTTCCAGTTCAGAGTGCCACACTTTAGAAAGAATGTGAAGGCACTGGAGGGAGTGCAGAAAAGATTCATGAGAATGTTACCAGGGATGAGGAGCTTCAGTTACGAAGATAGATTGGAGAAGTTGGGATTATTTTCCTTGGAGAGGAGATTTGATAGAGGTTCCACTCATGAAAGGATTGAGAACAAGAAGGCACTGATATAAAGTAATTGGCAAATGAAGCAAAAGCAGTATGAGAAAAACTTTTTCATGCAAAGAGTGGTTAGGATCCGGAATGCACTGCCCATGAGTGCGTGGCGGCAGGTTCAATTGAGACATTTAAAAGGAAATTAGACTGTCTGAAAAGGAAGAATGTACTGGGTTACGGGGAGAATAGCACTAAGGGAGTTGCTCATTCATGTCTGCACCTACCCTCCAATGGGCTGAATGGCCTCCTCCTGTGCTGTAACAATTCTGTGGTTTGTGCAGGATGAGCAGCGTCGCCGTGGAGATGACCTGCGTCTACAGTTGGCATTGGAAGAGAGCCGACAGAAGCTGCAAATGCCAGTCGTGGGCCCCCACAAAACTGAGGTACAGGAGGGGTCCATCTTTTTGACCATTCCTTTAATAATTCTTTACAACTATCTCAACTATTTCGTTTTTTTTTATATTCATTCATTGGAGGTGGGTACCAGCATTTTTTAATTTCTCATCCCTAGTTGCCCTTGAGAAGGTGGTGGTGAGCTGCCTTCTTGAACTGTTGCAGTCCGTATGGTGTAGGTACACCCACAGTGCTGTTAGGGAGGGAGTTCCAGAATTTTGACCCAATGACAGTGAAGGAATGGCAATATATTTCCAAGTCAGGATGGTGTGTGGCTTGGAGGAGAACTTGCAAATGGTAGTGTCTCCATGTGTCTGCTGTCCTGGTCCTTCTAGTTGGTAGAGGTTGCCTGTTAGGAAGGTACTGTCGAAGGAGCCTTGGTGAGTTCCTGCAGTATATCTTGTAGATGGTACACACTGTTGCCACTGTGTGTCGGTGGTTGAGGGAGTGAATGTTTGTGGATGAGGTGCCAATCATTCAGGCTGCTTTGTCCTGAACGAAGTTGAGTTTCTTGAGTGTTGTGGGAGCTGCACTCATCCAGGCAAGTGGAGAGTATTCCATCACACTCCTGACTGGTGCCTTGTAGATGCTGACTGGTGCCTTGTAGATGGTGGACAGGCTTTCGGGAGTCAGGAGATGAGTTACTCTCTGCACAATTTCCAGCCTCTGACCTGCACTTGTAGCCACAGTACATATGAACGTACATATAAATATATGAATTAGAAGCAGGAGTAGGCCATTCAGCCCTTCAAAGTCTGCTCTGCCATTCAATAAGATCATGGCTGACCTGATTGTAACCTCAACTCCACATTCCTGCCTACCCTCGATAATCTTTCACCCCCTTGTTAATCAAGAACCTATCTAGCTCTGCCTTAAAAATATTCAAAGACTCTGCTTCCACCGTCTTTTGAGGAAGAGAGTCCCAAAGACTCTCAACCCTCTGAGAGAAAAATTTCTCCTCATCTCCATCTTAAATGAGCGATCCCTTACTTTTAAATCGTGACCCCTGTTTTTGATCCTCCCACAAGAGGAAACATCTTCTCCACATCAACCTTGTCGAGACCCCTCAGGATCTTAAATGTTTCAATCAAGTTACCTCTTTCTCTTTTAAACTTCAGCGGATACAAGCCTAACCTGTCCAACCTATCCTCATAAGACAACCTGCCCATTCCTGGTATTGGTCTGGTAAACCTCTGAACTGCTAATGCATTTACATCCTTCCTTAAATAAGGAGACCAATACTGTACACGGTACTCCAGATGTGGCCTCACCACATGATTTCCCTTTTGTCACGACTCACCGAGGAGAGCACACTGTAGTATCAAGCTTCCCGAGCCGTGACAAATATGAAAAGTTTGATTAGATCACCAAATTGCCCAATTCTACCTAACTGTTTAATTTAAGTTAACAGAATACGAGGTTTGTAAACTTAACAAGTAAATAACTGTTTATTAAACAAATTGACTTTAACCAGTGGCAAAAGAAAGAAGTATGAACTGCTAACTTTTAACTATAACTTAAACTCTAGCCCTTCTTAACCCCTATACACTCACACACACACACACACACACACACGCGACACAAAACAGGGATTTTAAGAGTGAGATAAAACAGTACAATAGCACCAATCCGGAGCTCAGGATTAGATGGGTTGACTTTGATTGCTTTCTATCAAATTCCTTGCAGGTTGTTGTGGCTGACACGAGGTGGTCTCCCAGCACTTGCAGTCTGTGGTTCTCTGTTTGTAACTTGCTTTTAATGTCTGTACTGGTGGTTTTCCCCCTTTTCTTCCTGACAGGGTTTCCTCAAAGAAAGCAGGATACAGCAATGTGAGGAATAGCCAGCTAGCTACTATGGCAGGATTACCTGAGTCTTACAAAACACAGGAGAGAGAGAGGTTTCAGATCTCCTCTTTTCAGGCAAGGAGCTGATCCACTGCACTATCCTCACACAGAACCTGGCCATTTGGTTAGAAGCCAATCAAAACGCCATTGCCAGGCAGTTCCCCCTTAAACCAGGTCTCTGTCCCAGCACCATTCTGTCCAACCTGGCACACATTGTTCCAGGAGATAGTAGCATTGTAGATTTTCTTCTTCCTGCTCCAGTGAACATCTCTTTTAAGCTGTAGCCATGGTAGTTTTTAAAGCCACAGTCCAATCTTAAAGCCACAGTCCAAGAACAAATAAAAAATATGTTCTTTACACTTTCACAAAACCATGTTGGCTCTGCCTGATAGCCTTGATTTTTTTCTAAGTTCCTTGCAGTAACATATTTAGTAGCTTCTAATGTATTCCTTGTGACAGATGTTAGGCCAACTGGCCTGTAGTTTCCTGCTTTCTGTTTCCCTCCCTTTTTGAATAACAGAGTTACATTTGCTATTTTCCAATCTAATGGAACCTTTCCCGAATCTAGGGAATTTTGGAAAATTAAAACCAATGCATCAATTGTTTCACTAGCCACTTCTTTTAGGAACCTAGGATGAAGTCCATCTGGACCCAGGGATTTGTCAGCTCACAGCCCCAACAATTTACTCAATACCACTTCCCTGGTGATTATAATTTTCCCAAGTTCCTCCCTACCTCCCTTCCATTTCCTGATTTGCAGCTATTACTGGGATGTTACTTATGTCCTCTATAGTGAAGAATGATGCAAAATACCTATTCAATTAAGCCACCATCTCCCTACTTTGCATTATTAATTCCCCAGATGCATTTTTGTAGGATCAACACTCACTTTGTTAATTTTTCTTATTTCAATGCTCTTCCTATCCATCCTTCTATATCTAGTTATTTTTCTCTCCTTTTTGTCGTTCTTTGCTGTTCTTTAAACCCTGTCCAACCTTCGGACCCACCACCCTTGTTTGCGCAATTATATGCTCTTTCTTTAAGTGTGATATTGTCCTTAACTTTTTTACACACACGTAACCACATGATGGGTTTTCCCCTTGGAATTTTTCTTTCTCATTGGAATGTACCTGTTCTGTGTATTCTGAAATATCCCCTTAAATGTTTGCCACTGCACCTCTATTGACCTATCCCTTAACCTCATTTGCCAGTTCACTTTAGCTAGCTCCACTTTCATACCTTCATAATTGCCCTTATTTAAGTTTAAAATACTAGCCTTCGCACTCTTCTGTCCCTCAAACTGAATGTAACATTTAATCATTATGGTCACTGCTACATAAGGGCGCCTTCACTATGAGGTTATCAATTAATTAATCTTATCGTTGCTCAATACCAGATGTAGTATAGCCTGCTCTCTGCCTTCAGAACATGCTGTCCTAAGAAACTATCCCAAAAACAATCTATGAACTCCTCATCTACACTACTTTTGCCCATTTGATTTTTCCAGTCTGTGTAGATTGAAATTCCCCATGATTATTGCTGTACCTTTCTGACAAGCTCCAATTGTCTCTCCATTTATACTCTGTCCTACCATGTAGTTAAAATTAGGGGGCCTGTACACCACTCTCTCAAGTGACTTTTTTTTGTCTTTATCATTTATTATCTCAACCCAAACCGCTTCTACATCCTGGTTGCCTGAATTTAGGTCATCCCTCTCTAATATGCTAATAGCACCATTAATTAACAGACCCATCATCCACCGTTTCCTCTCCTTCCTAAATGCCACCTACCCAATCTCTGTCATCCTGTAGCCATGTCTCTGTAATGGCTATCAGACCATACTTGTTTATTTCTATTTGCGCTCTCAGTTCATCTGTTTTGTTTTGAATGCTATGTGCATTTCAATACAGAGCTTTTAGTTTTGTCCTTTTATTACTTTTGTAGCATCTAACCTTTGTCTGTTGATTTACTCTCAGATTTGTACTTTGTCCTTTCCTGCCATCGTCTCTTTATCACTTCTACTCTTTGGTTTACCACATCTTCCTAAATTTGCTTCCTTGCCCCCATCATTTAGTTTAAAACCCTCTCTACTTCCCTAGTTATGTGGCTCGCTAGAACACCAGCCCCAGCATGATTCAGGTGTAGACCGTCCCAACAGTACAAATCCCACTTTCCCCAATACTGGTGTCAGTGCCCGGTGAACCAGAACCCACTTCTCCCACACCAGTCTTTGAGCCATACATTCATTTCTTTAATCTTGTTTGTCCTATAACAATTTGCACGTGGCTCAGGTAATAATTCAGAAATTATTACCTTTTGAGGTTCGACGACTTAATCTGGTGCCTAGCTCCTCATTCTGACTCTGCAGAACCTCCTTCCTCATCCTGCATATGTTGTTGGTACTTACATGGATCACAACAACTAGATTCTCCCCATCCCACTGTAAGTTCCTCTCCAACCCTGAGCAAATGTCCCAAATCCTGGTACTGAGCAGGCAACATAGCAGTCTGGGCTCTTGCTCTTTGCTACAGAGAACAGCATTGATCCCTCTCTCTTTATTATCTCCTACAACTACTACATTCCTTTTTGCCACCCCCACTTGAATGGTTTCCTGTACCACCATGCCATGGCCAGTCAGCTCATCAGCCCCCACTCTCGTCTAAGCAAGCTGAAAGAACCGCATACCTGTTGGGCAATTGCAGAAGCTGACACTCCTGTCCTCTGGGACCCCTTACTTCCTTCAGCTGCAGTCACACCCTCCTGTACATGACTACCTTCCAAATCAGAGGACCTATCCAAGGAGTGTGATTGCCACCTGGTACAAAGCATCCAAGTAACTCTCACCCTCCCTGATGTATTGCAGTGTCTGCAGCTCTGCCTCCAGCTCAGCGACTTTGAGCTGAAACTCCTTGAACTGCAGACGTGCTTGCCCTGAATAACACTGGTAGCCAGGAACTCCCACATACTGCAGCCATGACACATCACCTGTCCTGCTATACTTATGTGCTTTAATTAATTAATTATCTTATTCAATTAATTATTCTCTTTTATATATTTATTAATCTTATCACAAGTTCCTGCACTATTTTAAATCTTAGGAATAGAATAGACCTTGACCACTTAGCGGAGACTCACCAAACTGCTCACTTCTTCCCCTGTAGTAGAGCAAGAACCAATTCCTAAAGGGTGAAAAAATTAGAAAAGCAAAGGAGTATTTCCCTCCCCTCCTCACTAACCTCCCTCAGCTCACCAAACTCGCGCTCCATTGAGGCCACACTCTAGTGCTGGTTGCACTGAGAATGTCTGAATTTATATGTTCTGAACACTGGGATTAGCTGAGCCCAGGTACAGCCAAGACCAGCTCAAGCAGTTTCCTTAATTAACTATTTCAGCTGCTGCTAGCTTCTATCTCCCTGCTTAGGCCCCTGGATGAGATTTAGAATTTAGGCAGTACTGCAGCTAAATGTTAAATACAAAAAATATTAGATTTTTAGAAAGCTATTTAATTTTCCACAGCCCATCAAATGGTCACACTGCAGTATTTATATGGCTTGGCCAGTTCAGTTTCTGGTCAATGGTAACAGGATGTTGATAGTAGGGGATTCAGTGATGGTAATGCCATTGAATGTCAACGGGCGATGGTTAGATTCTCTCTTGTTGGAGATGCTCATTGCCTAGCACTTGTGTGCCCTGAATATTACTTGCCACTTGTCAGCCCAAGCCTGGATATTGTCCAGGTCTTGCTGCATTTGGACATTGACTGGTTCAGTCTCTGAGGAGTCGTGAATGATGCTGAACATTGTGCAATCATCAGCGAACATCCCCACTTCTGACCTTATAATGGAAGGAAGGTCATTGATGAACCAGCTGAAGATGGTTGGGCCCAGAATACTGCCCTGAGGAACTCCTGCAGTGATGTCCTGGAGCTGAGATGATTGACCTCCAACAGCCACAGCCATCTTCCTTTGTGCTAGGTATGACTCCAACCAGCAGAGCGTTTTCCCCCTGATTCCCATTGACTCCACTTTTGCTAGGGCTCCTTGATGCCACAATTGGTCAACTGCTACCTTGATGTCAAGGGCAGTCACTCTCACTTCTGGAGTTCAGCTCTTTTGTCCGTGTTTGAACCAAGGCTGTAATGAGGTCAGGAACTGAGTGACCCTGGTGGAACCCAAACTGAGCATCATTGAGCTGTTTTTGCTGAGTAATTGCCGCGTAATAGCACTATCAATGACACCTTTTATCACTTTATTGATGATGGAGAGTAGACTGATGGGATGGTAATTGGCTGGGTTGGATTTGTCCTGCTTTTTGTGTACTTGGGCAGATTTCCACATTGCTGGGTAGATGCCACTGTTGTGGCTGTACTGGAACAACTTGAAACAATTCCTTTGGCTATTGGGTGCCTGAGAACACATGGAATAATAATTGCATTAATCACATCATTGCTTTGTCCCAGAGTTAATTGTGCAGCAAATTACTTTGGATTGTTACTCTGCAGTTATTATAGGTCAGTGAAATTCCACAAACTTATAATATGATCAGTTAAATCTGTTCTTGATAATTTGGGTGTTGAGAGGCCCCTACCCTTTGAACTATGCCATGGTCTTTAATATCTCCTGCACAAGTAAACAGGAAGCCTCCAAAAGTACAGCATTCCCTCAGTACTGACTCTCCGACCAAGGCAGCGCTCCCTCAGTACTCACCCTCCGACCAAGGCAGTCCTCCCTCAGTACTGACCCTCCAACAAGGGCAGTGCCATCACTGACCGGAAGATGTAATTCCGTCGTGGCTAGTTTACGTAGCAGGTTTCCATTATATGTGTACGTGGGCCCAGGAATTTGTAATGGCTATGAAGACATGACTGAGGGGAGAGGCCAGGAAAAAGCTTCAAAATTTAAGAATCCCCAGATAAGTTAAAATGTGTTCTCTTGTGGTGTGTTTTTACAGACTGCTTTACTGGATCTGACAGACTCCACACCATCTCCCCTGACACACAAATCTGATCCCTGGGGAACACCTTTGCCATCAGCGTCCACTGCCAAGCCTGACCCATGGGCAGCTGTGTCCCGTCCAGTATCCGCTGATCCTTGGAAGCAGATGGGTAAGATCTTTCGGGGTTGTTTTGCCTCAGCTATTTGTTTTTGTGTGATGAGACTTATGCCACGTCACTAACTAAACCTGTGACCTAGATAATCCTGATAGCTCCATTAGTAACCGGATTGTCTAGTGTTAAATTGGACCACTTCATCAGCAGGGGTTCAATGCTGAGCTCAGCTGAAGGGGCAGTTGTGGGCGTGTTATAATGGGCCTGAGTGGCTTCTGGGTGATTGAGGGAAGAATCGGCTGCTGCTTTGGTTGTACTTGGCACTGTTAACTTGTTAGGCTCCCTTTACAAGTGTGTGACTTGCCACTTCGACTACCCTCAGAGAAGATGCCCAATCTGTGGAATTCTTTACCACAGGGGGCTGTAGAGGCTGGGTCGTTAAGTATATTCAGAGCTGAAATAAACAGATTTTTAATCAGTAAGGGAATCAAGGCTTATGAGGAAAAGGCAGGAAAGTGGAGTTGAGGATTAACAGATCAGCCATGATCTCATTGAATGGTGGAGCAGACTTGATGGGCCGAATGGTCTACTTCTCCTATGTCTTATGGTCCTATCGATGAGAGGCCCCTGCCTGACACCATGCTTTCAAAGGAAAGAAGAAGGATGTTTGTCATTGGGCTAGAATTTCAACACAATTTTCAAAGGCTTTGGGCAGGACTACTTTGGGGAATATTGTATACATAGTGTTCTTACTTCTGAACCTGTCTATCCAGAACATTAGAACTCTAGAATGTCCTACCCCTGACTGTCTAATAACTTCATTTGTAGATTGGAATTTTTTGTAGTGTTGTAGTTTTCACATGGAAAACTGTCTCAATTTGTGTTCAGTCATTTTGAGGAGGTAGTGCTATTTATCTAGACCGTGTTTAAATGCTGCAGTTATAATTAGCTTAGTTTGCGGAACAGTGCTTGCTGAACGATGGCTGTTTTAAATCAAGGGGGGAAATGCCTCCTTGAGGTGCCATCGTCATCCCAATGACACCGGGCAGCAGCTGCACCAGGCAAATCAAGCTGGCAAAATTTGGGGCTCAAACCAGTCACCATCTGTCTGGGTACTCGACAGCCGAGGGCCTTGGCTGCATGACAAGCCGCAGGCAAACTGAGTGCAGCACTCTTACCCCGCCAGACTCACCTCAAGACATAGCCTGGAGTGTTGAGTATCACGAGGCGCTGTGTATCTTCTGACATTGTACAGAATGCACATACCAAGGTTATTTGAGCTGCAGAAGGTTTTTTTTTAAAATTTGGTGTGTGTATGTGTTTATCTATACATCTCCATTCCCTTGCTGCAGCATGGAGGCAATGCTATCCCAGAGTCTACAGTGTTTAATGAAACTCCCTAGCAAGACTGTAATCCCTGTACCTGACTAGTTTCATGGAATCTTTAATCCACTTGAACCACCAGAAAAGGCTGGTGGGACTCTGTTTAATGGTTTCACCCAGCAATATAACACTCCCTCAGTGCTGCACTGAAGCATCAGCCTGCGCTCCCTGTTTAACACCTGGTTGCAGTACTGGCTGGGTATGACCTTATTGTCTGTGGCAATCTGCTTTTTCTGATGGTGGTGGTGGTGGATGTTGAAGACCCAGTATGAGTTTTTTATAGCTGGAAATTCTCCCAGCATCTTGGTCAATCAGTCAAAACCACTGAGGAAGAGACTGACTGGTTGTTCATTTATTTCCTTGTAGTATGGGTGATGTGAGCAAACTTGCTTCTGCATTGCAGTCATTGAGCTGTAATTTTACTGTATGTGAATTGCACAGAGAAATTTGAGATGTGAAGTGATCCTATGTAAAAGCAATTGCCCTGAGAGGATATATTGATGCTCTTGGTTGTTTCTGGGGCCCATGTCACATGCACAGTCTGTTGCTTTCACTCCCTTTATTCACAGTGACAGCAGATGCCTTGCTAATGACTGAAAACGTCTCTAATAATTTACTCAATCTTGAAAGCCGTACTCCATCATCTTCCATTTTGGTGTAATTTGTCCCAACGATTAATGGTTCTTGTTGGTTGTTGCTTGAGATGAGCCGAAAGCCTTTTTCAGTTTGTGGGTCTGGTAAATTGAAGAGCTAATCCCTCTTACAGCAGGTTCCAGACTGGCTGCTGCTTCCTCAGACCCGTGGGGATCTTCAAGCCGTCGCTTGTCAGGAGAGCAACAGCCAAGAAGCACAGACCCCTGGGGTTCAGCTTCAGCAGTGTCTGACCGAGACCCCTGGGCTCCTACCTCTCCTACAGGTGCGTACAGAACACTAGAGAGACAAATCCCTGTTAGTTAAACTCAATTATGTTGTTTCTTAAATTAATGTGAACCTGACTTGGGTTTTTTTTTTAGGACTAAGATTCTGTTTTGGAACCTACTGCTACAGCTTTTTATTTACGTGGCATTACATTTAATATGTGGGGATGTGTCTGCAGGGTGACAGCCTCTTACTGCCACTTAGCTTGTGGCACGAGAGACTTGGCAACCCTTTCACAATACAATACAACATTTTGTGAGTGCTTTGACCGATTATATCAACTAACTGTACATTCAGATATTTGGAAAAGAGTGGGGAGCTCTCCTCCTGTTCTGATTCACTGTCTTCCCTCAATTGAAAAACTGCATTTGTATGGCACCTTTCATAACCTCCGAATGGCCCAAAGTCCTTTTCACAGCCAATAAAGTACTTCCGCTGATGTAAGGAAACCAACCAGCCAACACCACCAATAGCAAATTAATTGGTCATTTTAATGCGAGAGACCTTGCTGTGTTCAAAGTGACAGTCGTCTACATAAATAACTGCACTTCAAAGCAGTTTGTTTTATGTGAGGCAATAGGAGTGTTTGAGACTTGACAAGGTGCAATAATAAATGCAATTTTTTTTCCCCCTTGACTCCCATTCCCATGCCAGCTGTGGCTGAGAGTTTGTCTCCCCTCCACAGGCCCTGCTCCACAATCCATAATGTTCTTTTAATATAACAATTCATTCCTGGGATGCTGTTGTCAAGTGAGGAGTCAACCATGTTGATTTGGGACTGGGCCCAGACCGGGTAAGAATGACAGATTTCCTTCCCTAAAGGATATTAGTGATCCAGTTGGGTTTTTGCTACTATCTTGACAGCTTCACGGTCTCTTTTACTGGTCCCAGCTTCTATTTATTCCTGATTTTTTTTTTTCTTCAAACGGAATATATTTTGCACAAAACTGCTGTGGTGGTATTTGAGTTCACATTGTCTGGATTACTGGGTCGTTATCATAACCGTACCAAGTATGTGAGAGCGAGTGTCCTTAGTCAGTTTTCTACATCAACATAACTGAGATTAGGAACTGGATGAGGTGAGGCATGAAGTCAGTGCTCCGTGGCTTCTGTCCCGGTCTTACCATCCATGCTGGAGGGAGGAGGGGTGTAAATCTGAAGTGCTGGTTTTCATTGCACAGTATTACAGAATCTTTACTGTGCAGAAGGAGGCTGTTCGGCCCATCAAGTCTGCACTGGCTCTCTGAGAGAGCTTTCCACCTAGTCCCACTCCCCTGCCTTATCCCCGTAACCTTGCACATTCTCTCTTTTTTTCAGGTAGCAATCCAATTCCCTTTTCAGTACTTCAATCGAGCCTGCCTCCACCACCCTTTCGGGAAGTTTGTTCCAGACGCCAACCACCCTCCGGGTGAAAAGATTTTTCCTCGCATCACATTTACTCCTTCTGCCAATTATTTTGAATCTGTGCCCTCTAGTTCTTGATGTTCTCTTGAGTGGGAACAGTTTCTCACTATTTACCCTATCCACGCCCCTCAGGAACTTGAATCCCTCTATCAAGTCTCCTCTCAGCCTTCTTTTCCTCAAGGAAAACAGCCCCAACCTCTCCATCTATCCTCATAGCTACAGATCTTCATCCCGGCAATCATTCTTGTGAATCTCCTCTGTACTCTATCCACATTCTTCCTCAAGTATGGTGCCCAGAACTTATACAAGTTCAACATTACCTCCTTACCCTTGTACTCACTGCTCAATGCCCATATTAATAAAGCCTAAGATGCTATATGTTTTATTAACTGCTCTCTCAACATGCCCTGCCATCTTCAATGACCTATGTACATATACACCAAGGTCCCTCTGTTCCTGCACCTCCTTTAGGGTGTCTCCCTTTATTTTATACTGTCTCACCATATCTTTCCTGCCAAAATTAATCACCCCACACTTATCTGCATTGAATTTCATCTGCCAATTGTCTGCCCTGTCCTTTTGAAGTTCAAGACTATGCCCATCACGGTTGACAACGTTTCCAATCTTCGTATCATCTGCAAATTTTGAAATCCATGTCCTGCACACCACAGTCTGGGCCATTAAGATATATCAGGAAGAGCAAGGGTCCCAACACTGACCCCTGAGGAATTCCACTACAAACCTTCCTCCAATCTGAAAAACAACCATTTATCACTACTGTTTCCTGTCACTCAACCAATTTCTTATCCAAGTGCCTACTTTCTCTTTTATTCAATGACCTAGAATTTTGCTCACAAGTCTGTTGTGTGGCGCTGGATCAAATGCCTTTTGAAAATCCATGCAGGGTCTGGGAGCTGTCTCATGATGATGTGTTTCATGTTAAATTGTTTCCTTGCACAGTGGCTTCCCCATTCCACTCTCTCAGTGCTGCTGATGCAGCTGTGACCGATGATTTCTCTGCGTTCAGCCATCTGCGTGGATCACCCAGGAAAGCAGAAGGCCAGGGCGTAGGTGAGCTTTCCTCCTCTTGTTACACTTCAGAATGTTTTTCCGACATGACACTCAGGTCAGGGGGTGCAGGTTTTCCAGCATTACTCTGCCTGTGTTGGTCTGTTGTCTGAATAGAATACCTGAGCCTGGAACTTCTCATGGCGGGGTGATTGAAATTAAAATCGAGAGTCTTACACCACAAAAGGCCATTCTGCCCAACTACCTGTGACATCTCATTGAAGGAGTGATCCAGTTCATGTTTCTCCCCGGCTCGATTCCCATAGTCCCCATGTTGGATTGAATTGTAGGGTTGCTGTTTGCTAGCTCCTCAGTGCCGGGTGATACTGAACCATTCCTGGCCTGTGCTGAGCTGACCATCCTGGGCTAGGGCAGCAGGAGCAAGGTGACAATCAGCAGCACTGGGCCTGTGAGAAGTCAGTGAGCCAAGGTTCCTGATCCTGGTCACTGGGGTGTGGAAGCCGCCGGAAAGTCTTTGCTTGTGAATATTGGGGTGCAAACTGGCTCAGGCTCCAGCTGGAATGCACCTTCCTCCTGCACGCCTCCGGGCAGCCAGCTGACACATTCTGGGTTGGATCGTGAAGACTACTTGATGAGATAATGGGAAGCTGCTGTCATGCATTGAGCTGTATCCCAGGAATACTCTCCCTGCAGCAGAGCAAGGAGAAAATCCTCAAACATTCCCTCCTTTACAAAACAGTAATTCCTCACTTGACGTTGACTCGGCCAACATTGTTCTTCTATAACGGTGATAAAACAAGGACCCTATAACCTTTTAATGTTGCAGCTTTCACTATAACAGAGAGTTCCTGTTCTGTGGCCTGCACGTCCCACACATCTACAAAGCACTTGCTGCCTTTTTCCCCAGTGCTTTTGGGGCTGCTGCATCATCGCTGGGAGCTCCTTTGGCTGCTTCAGCACTGGCACCGTATTCTGCTGCTGGTTGGAGTCCGATCTCTCCAAAACCAGGCTGTGTTTCTTTAAATTTATACAATTATTTTGCTTTAAAAGTTATTTCATTTACCAGTGTAGGAATTTGGGGATGTACAGTATTCCAACTTATTATGTTTTAACAGCAAGTTGACCATGGTGCAAACCTGAAACACTGGCACAAGAAGCGAACAACCGCTTTTACATTAGTTTTATTGGGAAAATCGGATTCGCTTAATCTTGCTTCACTTAAAGTTGCACTTTTCATGAACACACGTACAACATTATAACAAGTGAAGAATTACTGTGTTTCTTTCTTTTGGGAATCTGCATGTGAGGATTGTAAGCCAGATCCAGTCTCCGCTTCAGTCAACCTGTGGTGGACTGGCTAGTTTCATTTTCCAGAAAATCTTTCACTTTTTTTTTTGAAAAGGTTTAAGTTCACAAGACAGTCTGGGATTGAGAAGACCCTTTGATCTATTCAATCGTGTCCCTGCTCCACACCAGGCTTACCCCTTTCCCAGCACAGCCTCCTTAAGAGGAGATAAAAGCAAAAAACCGCGGATGCTGGAAATCCAAAACAAAAACAGAAATACCTGGAAGAACTCAGCAGGTCTGGCAGCATCTGCGGAGAGGAACACAGTTAACGTTTCGAGTCCAATGACCATTCAACAGAACTAAGTAAAAATAGAAGAGAGGTGAAATATAAGCTGGTTTGGGCGGGGTGGGGGGGAGACAGGTAGACCTGGATAAAGGGCCAGTGGTAGGTGGAGATAACCAAAAGATGTCACAGACAAAAGGACAAAGAGGTGTTGAAGGTGGTGATATTATCTAAGGAATGTGCTAATTAAGGGTCGAAAGGTACAGATAGCCCTAGTGGGGGTGGGGTGAAGGAATTGTAAAAGGTAGAGATAAAACAATAGATGGAAATACATTTAAAAATAATAGAAATAGATGGGAAAAGAAAAATCTATATAAATTATTGAAATAAAAAGTGGGGGGGGGGGATAGGAAAGGGGGTGGGGATGGAGGAGGGAGTTCATGATCTAAAATTGTTGAACTCAATATTCAGACCGGAAGACTGTAAAGTGCCTAGTCGGAAGATGAGGTGCTGTTCCTCCAGTTTGCGTTGAGCTTCACTGGAACAATGCAGCAGGCCAAGGACGGACATGTGGGCATGAGAGCAGGGTGGTGTGTTGAAATGGCAAGCGACAGGGAGGTCTGGGTCATGCTTGCGGACAGACCGAAGGTGTTCTGCAAAGCGGTCACCCAGTCTGCGTTTTGTCTCTCCAATGTAGAGGAAACCGCATTGGGAGCAACGAATGCAGTAGAGTGTTTGAGACTTGACAAGGTGCAATAATAAATCCAATTTTTTTTCCCCTTGACTCCCATTCCCATGCCAGCTGTGGCTGAGAGTTTGTCTCCCCTCCACAGGCCCTGCTCCAAACGCAGACTGCTTTGCAGAACACCTTCGGTCTGTCCGCGAGCATTACCCAGACCTCCCTGTCGCTTGCCATTTCAACACTCCACCCTGCTCTCATGCCCACATGTCCGTCCTTGGCTTGCTGCATTGTTCCAGTGAAGCTCAACGCAAACTGGAGGAACAGCACCTCATCTTCCGATGAGGCACTTTACAGCCTTCCAGACTGAATATTGAGTTCAACAATTTTAGATCATGAGCTCTCTTCTCCATCCCCACCCCCTTTCCGATCACCACCCCCCCCCCTTTTTTTTTCCCCCCAATAATTTATATATATTTTTTCTTTTCCCACCTATTTCCGTTATTTTAAAATGTATTTCCATCTATTGTTTTATCTCTACCTTCTTAGCCTTTTTCGATTCCTTCACCCCACCCCACCCCCACTAGGGCTATCTGTACCTTGCTTGTCCTGCTTTCTATCCTTAAATAGCACATTCCTTAGTTAATATCACCACCTTCAACACCTCTTTGTCCTTTTGTCTGACATCTGTTGGTTATCTCCATCTATCACTGGCCCTTTAACCAGCTCTACCTGTCTTCCCCCCACCCCTCCCAAAAACCAGCTTATTTTTCACCTCTCCTCTATTTTTACTTAGTTCTGTTGAAGAGTCATTCAGACTCAAAACGTTAACTGTGTTCCTCTCCGCAGATGCTGCCAGACCTGCTGAGTTTTTCCAGGTATTTTTGTTTTTTTTCTCGTTAAGAGGAGGATGGTGCCTTGGCTTAAGCCTTCATTCCCCAGGTCAGTGATTCCTGAATGAACTGGAATGGTTGTGGCTTTATTCATTCGAGCCCTGGTATGGAGTTCAAAGCAATAACTGTCTGCCCCTCATGGTACGAGTGCAGCAACTGATGGGAGCTGAAAATTTGCTATTTCCCAGCAATTCTCTGAGAGGGAATTCATCAACAGTGTAGAGAAACTCCAAGATGTATGCTTTTTTTAATTCATTCACGGGATGTGGGCATCGCTGGCTAGGCCAACATTTATAGCCCATCCCTAATTGCCCTTGAGAAGGAGGTGGTGAGCTGCCTTCTTGAGCCGCTGCAGTCCGTGTAGTGTAGGTACATCCACAGTGCTGTAGGGAGGGAGTTCCAGGATTTTAGCCCAGTGACAGTGAAGGAATGGCGATATGTTTCCAAGTCAGGATGGTGAGTGACTTGGAGGGGGATTTGGAGGGGAACTTCCAGGTGATGGTTTTCCCACGTGTCTTCTGCCCTTGTCCTTCTAGATGGTCGAGGTCGTGGGTTTGGAAGCTGCTGTCTAAGGAGCCTTGGTGAGTTCCTTGCCCTTAATCAGCCTGATTTTGATGATGGGATAAGCGCTGTTAACAGGTTGATATTCATGTTAGGAATGTGACTTCTTTAGAAACAAGCCAACTGGCTCGCTCTGCTCTTCACAGGCAAGTTTGAGGTACTGGGTGATGGTCTGACCACTGCAGCCACATCTGTCATCACGCGCTGCCCCGACGTCTTTGACATGTCCTCCATGTCGAGCACTGTGATCTCCAAGCTGCCCTCACCCAAGCATCAGCCAACCACACACAGGAACCCTGAATCCTTCCTGGGCCCAAATGCTTCGCTGGTAAACCTGGACACCCTCATTACCCGCACGACGCATCCAAGCGTGAGCACCAACCCCTTCCTGGCACAGGGTGAGTACCACGTTCTGCCCTCGGGCTCGGTGGAGAGCAGAAGCCTACCCGTCGGTCACTGAATGAGGTGCCCAACGGCTTTCAGTGACCCGTGAATAGGACTTGAACCAGAGTTGGTGTCTTCAAAAGGATACCGGGTGGGTGAGTGGGGAGGGGACTTAACCATGGTGGGGTTTTAGAGCAATTGCCTTTCTCCCCCCTGAGTTTTGACATGGTCTCTCTTCCTCCACAGGCGCACCTGCTGTTTCAGCGAACCCATTCCACACCACTTCCGCACAAATGTCCAGCTCCATGATGGCCGTGACCCAGACTCCATTTGGACCCGTCAGTGTGAGCGCTGCCTCCTTCACGATGCCCAGAGTCGGGGCTGCTCCCGTGGTAACCGTGCCAGTCATGCGGATGCCACAGAGCACCGGTGTGCAAGGGATGATGGGGTCAACCTATGTTACCATGGCAGCCCCTCCTGCCTCTGGACAGTCTGCAAGCTCCACCAATCCATTTTTATTATGATCCCTGTCTCGGCTCATGTTTAAGTGATCTGTTTTATAACTGTGGTTTCCCTCTAGCCTCTAAAATTCCAGTCTGAAATATCCTGAGTTCTTCCTTTTTGGACAATTGTGAGAATGTCATTAAGATGCAAGAAAGGTTGTGTGTGTTAAATCACACTTGGCCGTCCTGGACTGAGAAGTGACACATCTGGTTTAACAGTTCAGTAAGGTCTGTTGAGTGTGAGCAGGGAAGTTGATTGCAGCTTGCTGTGCCGATTGTGTAAATGTAGAGATGCAGGAATAACTTGTATTTCCAGCTTTGCTTCATCACAGTGACGGAATCCGGTGGGAATCCCAATTTGGCAAGTCTACCCAGTAACCCAAATTCCCCTAGCCATCAGGAGCAGAACGCTGGCTGTCTGGTGGAGTTGGTCAGTTTTGTGCAGCTAAGTTACCATGAATGTGGCACGTGCGCATGAGGCTTCAGTGCTGCGCTGCCTTATTTTGTGACTCTGACCAACGGTAGAGGGTGGGCGAGAAACAAAGCCAGGGCCTTTAGTCTGATTGCAGGCTCTCGGCCCCTCCGTTTCCCAGCAAGGATTCGCTGGTGGGAAATGTGTGTTTTTTGCAGAGAGGATGTCATGCATTACAGCAGCTCCCAAATATAAGTTTCTGGATCCCACAAACCCTGTCCAAGTCTGTCCTGTTCCTGGTCAGTTCTATGGGATGTAGCCTCTAGATCTGGATAAAAGCTCTGCTGCTCACAATGCAGCCTCCTGTCTTCCTCCTTCTCTTGTGCTGGCTTGTTACCAGGTGCTGGGTGCTATTTCACATCCTACCAGACTGGCCCTGGGATTTTTCACACCATCTGAAGTTTGATTTTGTTCTCTCCTTTTTTCCCCTCACTCCTGTTGCACTGTTCGAAGGAACTCTGGCTCCTTCATTAGTGACACTGTAATAGTTGAATAGCTGCATAGTTTTCTAATGGAGCTGTCTGCAGTGCTTTCACAGACTGGTGGTTTGGGGTTTATTTTTGTCACTATAAGCACTGTAGGGAAGTTCGATTGCAGATCTGTGTCACGTAGTTACCTCCTCAGCCAGTCACCTTTTGCAAGCCATTGAATTCTTGCTGATAGCTCTGGCCTTGCAGGTTGTTTCGAGACTTTACAGCTCGATGCTGGATTCTGTCCGGCTTGCTGCCAGTGCTTTTATTGAAAAAATGTTTACATTTTGTTGTTTATACGTGTTTACGATCCGCTCTGTTTTATTTGTCGGCTCAAGAGACAGGACTCAGGTCATGACGATAGTGTTGAGAGATGCAACATTCTGCAGAGATGTGCTTATTCCCTCACCCCAGCACCAGCCGTGACTTCACTCGATGGAATGAATCATTCCACCAGTGTTTTTTAAAAAGGGGGAACATCAAGGTCAAGACCACTGACTTTGGGGGTGGGGGGTGGTGCGGGGCTGATGATGTTTCACTGACAAACAGGGCAATTGTAGAATGCAATCCTCAGAACACTAGTTAGATTCCCAGCAGAACTCGGATCATTAGACAAGTGAATAAAGTAGTTTAATTTTTGAGTGGTTTAGAGGGCTGTGCAGAAAAACCTAGAAGCAAATGCTGCAGCTGTCACCTGCCTGTCTTGTGCCCGGCAGCTTCTTGGGTGTGATCAGTACTGCTTTCACTGGTCCCAGTAAATACTTCCAGCAGTTGGCAGCAGACACACACCTGGTTGCTGTTGAACCTCATTTGGGCAAGCTGAGCTAAGTTTTTTGAATATGTTCCAGAGTTAGGAATTGATATTTACCAATGCACACCCCAGCTTGCTGCAACAGCAGCGTCCCTCCTAAACTGCCCAGAGGCTTCAGGAGACTCCCCACTCTTGTATCAGTGACAATGGGACGACATCAGACACAGCAATAAGAATTTTAAACTTTTTAAATCTTTAGACAGCTGCCTGAATTTAGTGCTTCTCTGAAGATGTGGGGCCTCAGGAATGATAAAGAGTGAAGGTGAGAAAGGATTTGGGGGGGGGGCGGGGGGGGGGGGCAGTTGTAACAGTCATTTCAGCATTAGTGAAGGGGGGAGTTGGTATTTTTGCACATCAGGAGAGGAAGGTGTTGGGAGGTTTGGACATCGGAAGTGGTGTGAGGTATAAAGTGAGCCTGTCCTTCTGCAGACCTCTCCACTGCTGTCCATCAGCAGGGAAATGCATCCTTGACCAGGTTATGCTGTGGTTTGTGTATGTACGCAGACACTAGCCAGTCTTCCCGGAGTGATTGACTGACTGCTCTTCTACACTGAATACAGCCCAGAGCTCCCCTCACACATCGATGTTTCCCACAGGTGCTTTATTAATGTAGAATTTTCCTACTGAAGTGTTTTTTAGGCTTCGGTTCACCTTTGTTCATTGGAAAGCTTGACCCTGAATTCCTTCGCCGCCCCTCAATATCTCAGTGGTGGACACCCACCCCCCCCCCTCCCCACTTTGCTGGTGGAACTACAAAGTGAACAGTTATTGAGAGGTCTGGTTAAGGATTTTCTGGGAGAAGTTTTTTCAAGTTTACAAACACTAATGAGTGTGCAGGACAAGGACTGGGAGAAATGCCCGTGGAGATTTTTTAAAACTTGTCTTACATTCTCAACCATTTGAAAAACTGTTTTATTGCATTTTAAGCTTTGGGAGTCAGGATGGGAAGTTTACAGTTTTAAGTAAACCTTGTCTGCAGTTACAGGAAAGAAAATTACAATGAACTTTTATTACAAAATAAATTATACATTCTAATTAGTTGGGATAGTTTAATTCTGGGTGCATGGCAGTTTCTGGAATTTAAAAAAAACTTTATAGAAAAAAATTAAAGTGAAAATTACTTTTATAATTTTTGTCCAGATCAAATACAAGGAGCTTGCAGCCCAGAAAGAACTCATTCTCCCTAGGAATTAAATGTCCTCTGTAGTATTAATTCTCTGTATACTGTAAACCCCGCAGCATTAATGGTCTCTGTATAAGGTAACCCTCTGCAGTATTAATTCTCTGTATATGGTAACCCCCTCTGCAGCATTAATGGTCTCAGTATACAGTAACCCTCTGCAGCATTAAAGGTCTCTGTATACAGTAACCCTCTGCAGCATTAATGGTCTCTGTATGCAGTAACCTTCTACAGTATTAATGGCCTCTATGCACTAACTCTCTGCAGCATTAATGGTTCCTGTACAAAAACCCTCGTGTTTTGATAATCTCTGGGTACAGGACGTTACTTGATAACCTTTCAACAAACTTGCTTGAAATTGGAATAGTCAGTGTTTTGAGTTGTCTGACCTGGTTTGTTCTCGTATTACTGGAGCCAGTTCTCTGGGTACAAGTGTCCAAGAGAACAATAGTACCTCTCAACAGAAACATGCTATCCTGGGTAAAACTGATAACACTAACTGCACAAAATGTGTGTAAGCCTCAAGATGCACTTTTAGTGCAGTAATTTTAAGTATCTGGTATTGAAGAAATATTCTTGTATTTATGTTTTGACTGACGCTGTTTGTTTGTGGATGTTTTCTGTTTAACTTCTTTACATCTCTCCCATCCTCACCAGGGTATCTTCATCCCTCCTAATGCTGCCCTCTCTTCTGGTCTCTGTCACAAACCACAGCTTCTGAGTGATCCTCTGTGAGGCTCACAGGACTTTGGACCTCTGCTTTTAAGTTCAAGTTTGACTGCCTGCTCTCCAGTATTAATTCTCACGGTAAATTGAGCCTCAGACTTTCTAAAGACAGTTCCATATCTAGCACTTGATCAGTATTTTCTAAATGATTTTAGATTTCTGGGGTTCTGACAGTGAAGGGAGCTGGGTCCTTTGTTCCCTTTATGTTGACATGGATTGGGTGATGCATCTGATCTTCCACCTTATAACTTGGTACTAATTAGTAAATGTAGAGACTGCAGGGTGGCTGGTGTGGGAAATGATTCACTGGAATTTTGAGTTTTGAAGCACGAGGATGTGGCAGCGACCACAGATATTTTACTCCGTTTCTAACCTCATGCTGCACCTGCCCCGGGAGGAAATGCTCATTTGGTGCCTGAAATCGGAAAACATCCCGATACAATAGCCCTCAAATTAAAAGTTAAAATGCTGAAGGTTTGAGTTACTTTGCTCCGATATTGGAATAAGAAGGATTGAGTGTCCAGAAATGGTTGTGCTGTGGGATATTAAGTTGTATTGGCCGCGATTAGTAGGATAATTGATTGTTTGGGAAGATTCAACAGTAATGAAGGGGACTAATGTTTATATACCCATACAGGATTAGACACTTGTCTGTGTTTGGTATTAAAAGTTTGGGGGTGGGGACAGGGATGGGTCACCCTTATCTCTTGGGTTTTCTCTTTTATTTGGGTACACTTGTGCCAGAGTCTGACTTGGTGGAAACAGACCCCTGGCAGCTGCTGCTGCAGTGTCCTATTATTTGAATAGAAATGTCCCTTTCCCTGACTCTGTTTATTGGAATCTGGAAATGGTCCAGCATGGTGGCTGTAGGGAGAAGAATTTTTAAGAATCCAGCGGAAGGGAATATTGGGCTGGTGGAGAATGTATTGGATAGCAGGCGAGATGAAAGTGGTGCAGGAGCCTTTTAATAAGAGTTGCATATTTTGGGGAGTTGAATGTTGCAGGAGACGGGGAGTATATTGTGCATTTGCAACACATGGGGGTCAAAGCAGCGCCACCATTGTCTACTTCCTTTGAGAAGTGACAGATAATTTAACCAGTCTTTGAACAATGCACATTCGATTCCATTCAGGTAAAGGGCACTTGAGTTTTTAGGCTATACTTTGGGAGTGTTGAGTCCATCACTCGCCCTGAAGTGTAATGGATTTCTAAAATATAATTACACGCTGATTTCTATGAAAACAAGTTGTTCCCTTTCTATCTCTGATCACTCACCCATGAGGCACCCCTTGATGTATTTTATCCTGTCTGGTGATCTGTTTCTCCTTGTACATGTTGGTATCTGATCCACGAGCACCTCAGTACAGCAACACCAAGACACTCTGGTTATCTCTGAAAATCTGCTCTGTATCTTTTTCTTCTCGCACTGCACTGGTTTAGAAGCTGTGTTCAGTATTTTATTTTTGTAAATTTTGCAGCATTTTAAGGGACCTGGGCATCTAGTGCCATGTACATTATTTATTTTTTGTGTTGGAGTGAAGTGTTGTGAATAAATGGAGATTACTGAGAACTGACTTTTTAAATTTTTCATGCCTGTGTTGGAAGCAGCCGATGGTCAAAACCACTGATGTGTAAGCCCCTTTGATGGCTGTGTGTGAAAGCTCCTGAACTGTACAGGCCCGAGGGGCCTCTGCCTTCCAACCTGTGCTGCATTAGCTGATCCCCCCCCCCTGGGCTGTGGGTAGGGATGGTGTTGCAGGCCAGATGGGCACAAAAGTCATCCTGGATTTCCATGTTGGCAGACCCAGGGTCAAACTGTCAACCCTGATGCACCCCATCAAATCAAACAGCTTGCCATCTTAAATTTATAGATGAACAATAGTGAGTGGGGCAAAGTCTGCGACAGGGCCAGAGACAGGAATTCTAATCTCACTTGCAGGTGAACAGGTTCCTTTCACTTTAGACATTTGTGAATTTAGATGTCCAAAGAATTTATTTTGTAGTGTATCATATGCATTATTAATTTATTATTCATGTGTATTTAATGTATAAATATATTTATCCTATAGTAATCTGGAGGGCAAGGATCAACACACTTTCTTACCTGGTGCAGTTCATTGTATATTCTAACTTACTTGGACCTGCTGTGTCCGTACACAGACTATGCATGTGGAATTATTTAAAAACTGGTTTAGTCCTGTCCCCCGTTACATTGTTTCTTTAGATGATACTGTCAGTATTTTGGGAGGATTGTTTACACTCACTGCTAGTGATGCTGTACAGTGTAGTTAATGTTTTAGCACTGTTGTTGCATTTGATCTGATATTTCTGGACTGTAGCAAACATATTATTTGGTGCCCAGTAGCTTTGCTGTTGGTTTTAGCTATGCTTTCAAGGGGTTAAACCAGAAACCTGTTATTGTAATATGTTGGGACATTGCCTAGTCCTAAATAACTTGACAATTATGAAAATTGAATGGTACTCTTCCCTTTGCTTCACTGCCCTTTCAGCCTACAACAGCAGTTAATCAGTGTTGGACAGAAATCAGACCCCACACTTGATGCAGATTCCATTTAAATTGAAAGAATTGTGACTGGGTTGTAGAGCAGCTTTTAAGCAATATACTTGAGTTTGGTTTTAAATCCCACACAATCTTCTGCTCTGCGCACTTAACATTTCTCGCTGGCTACCTGTACAGGAAATGCTTGCAGCCTGCAACATGGGCATCCAAATCTTTGTTACAGTCCTCATCATTTACTGTAGATATCCAAGTTTTTTTTAAAAGAAGTATTAAATCTCTTGGCCAGATTAACTGTACCTGCAAAAATAAAATGGTGAACCTGTCCTCTATGGCATGCTTCTTTTTACTAGGTATAAAAGGAAATCTGTTTTGGCAATGCTTTTCCCTGATGAGTTTAATCTGGGCTGTCACTATGGTGCAGGGATGATAGAGTGCTTGCCTTGTGGGGTCAGGGCACTGTTTTGCAGCAGCTCCATTTACTTGAATCACTGCACCTCAAAGTAAATCAACATCTGTGAAACTGAATGAGACTATTTGAAGGTAATTCTTTCCATTAACGAAAAGGTATTCCCATCCCTTATGGGTACAAGAGTGGTTATATCACTGTTCAGGATTTGACCGAGTTTGTTAAATCTGGAAATCAATGGTTACAACACAGGAGCCCATTTGGCCTGCTGAGTCTGAGCTAGCCCTCTGAAGGAGCAATTTACCTAGTGCCACTCCCCTGCCTTTTCTTCGTAGCCCTGCACACTTTTCCTTCATCCTTTTCAAAATGTGGTGCCGAGAACTTGACAATACTCTAGTTGAAGCAGAAGTTCTTCATAACTTACTCACTTTTGTACTCTGTGCCCCTATTGATTAAGTGCAGGATGCTGTATGCTTTATTAATCACTTTTCCAACTTGTCCCACCACCTTCAATGATTTATGCACATTGGACAAAAATGTTTTAAATGTACCTTAGGGGAGAAAAGTGACGTAGGGAGGGAACTCCAAACTTGGGGCTGAGGCAACGGGAGACACAACCATCAATTGTGGATTGCCAATCATGATTGCACCAAAAGAGGCCAGAGTTAGAGGAGCAGAAATATCACAAAGGGTTGTGGGGCTGGAGGAGATTAGCAATTTGAAAATAAGGATAAGAATTTTAAAATCTCAATGTTTGGCTGACAGCCATTGTAGGTCAGCAAGTACATTGGTGGAAGTTAAGAAAAGCAGCAGTGTTGGATGACCAAGTTTAGGGAACCAGATCATCTATATTCATAGTATGTGTCATCCAATAGAAATTACTGACAAGCCCCAGCTACATTCTTAACCACATGCAGCAATTTCAGTAAAAAGCACCCTACACAGCCCAGTGTGTGTATATATACTTCAGTTCCCCATTAAAGGAAGTAAAGCAACCACACATTAAAAACACTGCTTTTGACCATTATAGCAACAAATTCTCTCACTCTGCAAATAACAAGTACTGAGATCATAACCAAATGTCCATTATCATTTACTTAACAGAATGCAATTGGCCACAGCTGGATTATGTATTTGGACAACAGCACACTCAGAATTTTAAAGTTCTCATTGGACAAATAGAGTCGCAGCTCAGTGAAATTGAAGGATTTTATTAATAAACACAGCACCATGCCCCCCCGCTCCAAGAACAGAAAGGGAAGGTCTGACACACTCTGCTTGTGAGAGTTATCAATGTGCCTCTGGAATTAGAAATTACTTAAGGAAGTTGCAGTCAGTGATGCTGAGCTGTGATAGTCTGCCCCATGACTATATTTTACTCCATTTTCAAGCTCAATTAAAACTGATTCAAAACACTGCACACTTTTACCATGGGATTATGATGCAAGATATGGACTACACAGGGTGATTGTGCTTGGGATTAACTGACAATCAGAATTGTTGATCAGCTAGAATATTGGTCTAAGTGTTACTTTATTTCCCTCATGTTATGCCAATACGAGGGGAGAAAAGAAACACTTCAATAGTGCTCTGCTGATCTGGTTCTAGTATCCACCCTGAGCTTCCAGCTGTTCAAACTGATGACCCACAAACCTCTGGGGATGGGCAATAAACATGACCACATCACCACATAGTTCTTGAATTAAAACCACATTCTCTCTCCCCCTCCCCTCCCCACCCCAACATATGTAAAAACAGTTTCATATATACCTTGCTACATGTTTGCAGAGTACATGACTGACATCTAGTGACAGAATGGAATATTCCAAACATGGCAAGATTAAACAGCATAAGGGCATGTCTACAATCTGAGGAAATGAATATGTTTCCAGCTAGGGTCCTTTGGTTGAAAGGTTAAAACAGCAAATTAGGAAATATTTTACACCATGGGAGAAGATCAAAACATTTATCTTAGCAGAGATCACTTTAAACATAGTGTCAGTATTCCAGGCAAGTCATTTTTCATTGTACTGGGTACTTACGTGCATCTATATTTTCCAATCCCCCAACTCCATACACAGAAACCATCTTTCCAGTGATCTCCATCTATACCGGTCTAATGTAGTGGCAGACCAATGGATTAGGGAGGAGTAAAAGCTTCTTACTGGCACTTCCTCACCCCTGAATAATTACTCAAACAATATTCTCAGCAGCTGCTTTAGCACAGATACCCAGGGTGCTCAAAAAGTTCAAGTGGGAGATAGCTCATCGAACAAAGATTTCTGCACAGGCCATAACTTAATGTGAATTTCTCAAAGTCAAGAGATTTGTTAGGATCAGAGGTGTATGTTTCCACCTTAGACAGGTCAGCTATTCTTCCAGGTTTCATCTTAAAATTGCACCAATTTAATGGTTAATGAACCTGTCTTGTATAGAGAGGGAAAGGAGAGGGTTTAGTGGGGCAGAGGCAGAAAAGAACCTTCAACACTAGAACCCTCAACTCCATGTTGCCTACTGCAAGAATAGGACCAAGACCTGGTTAAACACAGATAAATTATGTTCTCCTAAACAATATTCCCAGTCACATCAATGCCAACCAACAGACAACTCAATTTGAAGAGGGGAAAACAAAAAAACACATTTGAGCAATGTTAATACAGCCCCAGGTCCCAATAGCAGGTAACCAGCTATTGAATGGGTGGATTTATACCCCAGCTCCACTTCTTACCCATGCTCTCATGTCCAAAGCTGAAAAAAAATCTTCCAGGACGAACACTACAAAATGTTTGAATGCTGTACAGCAGATCTGTCTCACTGACTCTCAAAGCTGGTGTCCCCCACCAACTCACTTTGCTTCAATATGTGTTTTGAGTTGAGGCTGCAGCACCTTGAGAATTGGGAATGAGGATGACAGAGATGGGTCTAAACTTCCTGCAGTCAATTCTGTGGCTACAAGATCCCAAACGCCAATTCGGATTTGATTTTTAAGACTTGGTAAAATTATAGATTCTTTCCCCCTCCACCAGCACCAAATTGAATATTATTGGCCTTACAGATCAAAGCAGAATAATCCTGTGCTCTTCAGCTTCAGTGGCAAGCTAGACAATAAAACTGATCATTTATAATTAATCAGTCACAGTCAAGTGATCTGTAAGATCGAATGAACAGAAGGGCAGGCCCAATCTGATTAAGAGACAACGTGAGGAGCAACTTTTAAAATTAAATACTGGAGTAAAACAGCTTGGCTGTGTTCCTTATACACACTTCCTGCTCAACTGGAGCAAACTTCCGATTATTTTGAACCTTTTTTTTTATATATCAAAAAATCTACAGACATGCATAAAATTCAAAGAGACACGTTGAGAACAGGCTTGAAATGCATCAGTCACCGTCATCACATGGTTTAAATTGTAAAATCCATTTCAAAAAATGTTTCTTAAAAAATAAAACGATGTCCATGTCATTTCCTGATTGGCTCCAGACACTTCCATAATTCTTTAGGATAAATCGGAAAGAGGGAAAAAGAAGGGAGCGGAGGGAGTTTCTGTGCCTTGTGTTGTTGCTTGCTGAAGTCATGCTGTGTCTAGTAGCCACCGGCTGGAGTCACTGCTGTTCCCTGCGATTTCACTTTGTGTCGTTGTCCTCCTCGTCTTCTCCCTCCACCACCCTTGGGCTAGTAGGAAACCAGAGAGAAGAAACGTGTTAAGAGACCAGGAATGCTTATGAAGTTAGTTAATCCAGCAGGTTCAGTAGCAAGTGGACACTGACACCAGTAACGTAAACTCCTGCTGCACCACCCCAAGTAATTAATCAATTAATCAAAAACTTGGTGATGCATCAGGTCTGGGCCAGTTGACCCCTGTTGCGCTATACTAAAATGGACACTTTGGACACATTCATAGGGCACTGAGTGGCAGAAGGGGTGTGAATTGTCATCATGATTGAGTGTCTCACATTCTTGAAACATGTCTAGGCTCAGTCTCAGCCAAAACCCAATAAACTTGCCCACAGGTAATAAATAACCAAGTTTATTCATGTCTGATGTACTTAATGTTAACTTTTTCTCTCTGCAAAAGGTGCTAGCCTGATATGCTGACTTATTTCAGATTTCTAGCATCCACAGTATTCGGATTGTTTTTTAAATTCATGTATACTTTTTATCTCCCTTCCCAAAGGCACTACCGCATTAGTGGAGCGCAAGACCTCTTTATTCTTGTACTCCAATCCTCTTCAATAAAGGCCAACATGCCATTTTGCCTTCCCGATTGCTTGACAGACCTACATGTTAATTTTCTGCGTTACTTGTACAAGCACACCCAAAGAGACAAGTTTCGCACTTTTAAAAAAAATTCAGCTTTTCTATTCTTATGATCAAGTGAATAACTTGACACTTCCCTATTTTATACTCCATCTACCATCTCATTACCCACTCAACCTGTCTATCTCTTTGCAGTCTGTGTCCTTTCCACAGCTTATCTTCCCATCTAGCTTGGTATCAGCAGCAAACTTTAGATACATTAATGATTTAGATGAAGAGAGAGAGAGTAATGTAGATTGTAAGTAGCTGAGGCCCCAGCACTGATCCTTGTGGCACTCCACTATTCACCGCCTGCCGACTTGAAAAAAGCCTGTTTATTCCCACTCTCTGCATTCTATCCAACCAACTCCATGAGCCCTTATCTCACCTATTAACCTTTAGTGTTGCACCTTATCAAATAACTTTTGGAAATCCAGGTATAATACATCTACTGGTGCCCCTTTATCTACCCTACTAGTTATGTCCTCAAAAAAACTCCAATAAATATGTCAAACAGGATTTCCCTTTAGTAAAACCATGTTGACTGTTCTAATCATACTATGCTTTTCTAAGTGCATTGTTATGACTTCCTTAATAGATTCCAGCATTTTCCCAACAACTGATGCTAGGCTAACTGGCCTCTAGTTCACTTTTCTCTCTCCCTCCTTTCTTGAAAAGTAGTGCAACTTTTGTCAACTTCCAATCTAGTGGAACTGTTCCCGAACCTAAGGAATTTTGGAAAATCATAACTAGCACATCTACTATCTCTGCAGCTATCCATCTCTTTTTGAACCCTAGGGTGTAGGCCATCAGTTCCTGGGGTTTGGAGAATTTTAGTCCCTTAAGTTCCTCCAATACTTTATCTCTGCTGATGTTAATTTCCTCACTCTTTTTAGCCCGTGTTACCGTCTATTTCTGATATGGAACTTGTTCTCCACTGTGAAGACAGACAAGTTACTTGTTCAATGCTTCCAGCATTTCCTCATTCCTCATGATAATTTCTCCTGTCTCTGCTTCTAAGGGACTAATGTTTACTTTAGCTACTCTATTCTTTAGATACTTATAAAAGCTCTCACAACCTGTTTTTATTTTTCTGGCTAGTTTACTCTCCATTTTTCCCCCCCTTTTTATCAACTTTTTGGTGGCCGTCTGTTGGTTTCTAAAACACTCCCAATCCTCAGACTTGCTACTGTTTTTTGCAACACTAAGCCTCTTCTTTTAACTCAATACTATCCTTAACTTCCTGTGTGAGACACAGATGGGCCCTACTGTCTAAGAGTTTTTGTTTTTGTCAATGGAATGTATTTTTGTTGAACATTTTGAATTTTTTCTTTAAATGTTTCCCACTATTCATTTATCTCCATATCTTTTAGTCTATTTGTCCAATTAATCACAGCCAGGTCCCCCCCCCCTCATTCTACAGCACACCGAATAGATTAATCTCAGCCCTTGGAGATGTGCTTGCACTGACTCTTAGAAGCAAACTGCAAGGTTATTCACCAATATTACCAAACCACGCCCCTAATGAAACAGAACAAATGAATCCAAGCAGCTACCTTGTTTTCCTTATTAACATCTCGATTCTGTTTATCCTCCTCTGAAGGCATCTGAAAACCGTGCAGCAAGAGAAAGCAAAGAGACAGACAACGTGAGCAGACAAAACAGCTGAAGATCTAAACCTGCAAATTTCACCATCAACAAAAAGTTGGAAATATCAGCACAATTACGACACTTCCTCTGGGTCACATCACAGGCTTTAGTAAGAGTGTGCAGCAGGTTTCAACCTTACATCACTGTTGGCTGTACAGTGAGGCACTTGGGAACAGCTTCAAGACACTCTGACCTACCTGTGTTTGGCTCAATGTATGTAGAGCTGTTGTCTGTCCCAAAGATGGACCCTCCTCAAGGGTCGAACCAGTTGCTGCCGGTACCACCTCCTTCTTCACCAGGGTCCCCTTCTTAGTCGACTGCATCTTCAGCTGGAGCGGTTTGGTGTTAGATGGCGATGTGTTTGTGGTCTGGATTAACTGGTTTGCGAGACAAACCCGAGCAAATGGTTACCATCAACTCCATTTGGCCAATTAGAATATTTCCCAGTAGCTGATCTAATGCTGTCCCCTTCCCCAGGGCCTCCATGCTCTGCAAAATCCACAACCTGCTTAAGCAGCAACTCAGACCAACTCAAACTCCACGTCACCCAGACAATACACACACGTGCAGGCACCAGCTATAATATTTTACCCCAATCTCTCAGCTCACAGTCAAGGCACTGAATTAATGGCTGAACTATTCAGGTTTTAAGATGCAAGCTATTGAAATAACAAAATGCTGACAAATACTCCATGGCTGAAAATTAATGGCATAGCTGGTGTAGCATCACGTCATAACTATGTGTCAATCCCTCCACTCTGCTAGATGAGCTGATTTCAGCTTGGTAAGCAGGGTGAGACACTACAGGTAACCTCAGCATTCCTGGTTAGGGACAAGACAGTGATGGCATCCTCTCACTGCCCATTAACAGATACTAGTGGAAACAGTGCCCCATCAAGCACAGGATCAAGCTCATCTTAATACTGGGGCTCAGAGGATTAAACCATGAGGCCAGTTTGAATAGTCTTGGCTTGTATTCCCTGCAGTTTAGACCATCAAGTTGCAACCTAATAGAGATGTTTAAATGTTAAAAGGATTTGAAAGGAAAATCTCAAACAAGGAGACATAAAATTAGAGCCAGGCTATTCAGGATTGAAATCAGGAAGCTCTTCTTCACAAGGAGGTAGCGGAAATCTGAAACATTCTCCCTCAAAAAGCTGTGGCTAATTGGTTTGGAGATCGATTGATTCTTTTTGTTGATTATGGGTATCTTGGGATACAGGTGAAGAGCTGAGGTACAGAATTGACCGTGGTCTAACTAAATGGCAGAACAGGCTCGAGGAGCTGAATGGCCTCCTGTTCCTATGACTGTGATGCCCTTCGGAGTGGGGTGGGTTGGGGAAGAGGGGGGAGGTGGTGGGCAGCATAGGAAGGGGGCCAAAGGGTTTCCATCAAAGAGTCAAAGTTCTCAAGAACAGGACTGTAAACCAGAATTCTCAGCACCCTGGGGTCTGCACAAGCGTATTAATGGGAGTTTCATTCCTGCTTATGTTTGGCCCACCAAGCTCTGAATTACAACCAAACAGTCCAGAAGGGATGTGAACTATTCCTCCCCAGTCATCCTGGCCCAGATGCTGGTCATGATCCAGCTGTGGCTCAGACCCAACACTGCCCTCCTTTTACCTTGGTTATAGTCCCCACGGCTTTGGTCCGGCCCTCTCTGAAGACAAGGCGCTGATCAGCGTGCAGGTACTCGGGGGTTTTGATGAAGCGGAAATGGACAGTGGCCTTGTCCCCTGTCCTTAGGCAGTCCTTGCTCATACACAGAATGGTGGCTGTCTGACGGATGCTGCCACAGTGCACTGTGGGATAGGAGATGTTAAATGAGTAATTGATCAGAATGTTCACAATGAAACTGCTGACTGATTCACCCCAGAGGGGGGATTAGAATTTATAAAGTCTTGCATTTTTATAGCACCTTTCTCAACCTCAAGGACATCGCAAAGCGTTTTACAGCCAATTAAGCACTTTTGGAAGTGTAGTCACATTATAATGTGGAAACGCTGCAGTCAATCTGCACACAGCAAGCTCCCACAAACAGCAGTGTTAGTGCCCAGATTATCTTTTTTTTTAAAAAAGTGATGTTGGGAAAATAAATAAATATTGGGCAGAACATGCAGGATAACCCCCCTGCCTTCATCAAAATAATGCCATGTGATCTTCCATATCCACCCAAAGGGCAGCTGGAGCTACATTTTAATGTCTTCTCAAAACACTAGCACCTGCGACAGTGTAGGACTCCCTCAGTACTGCATTTGTTTGGGGGAGGGGGGGTGGGGGGTGGGGAAGAGTCAGCCTAGATTACAGGCTCAAGTCCCTCGAGTGGGGCTTGACCCAACTCTTCTCACTGAGAGAAGCTGGCACTGGATAATTAACTCCCTCCCAGTCATTTGAAACTTATTGGAGTCTGGTATGGAGAAGATTCACTTATGAGAAGTGATACACAATAAGTAAGTTCCATCCCCAGTTTGCTTACCCATTGCCTGGTACCGAGGGCTGATTGTTGTCGGATGGTGCAGCACTAAGATTTCTCCCTCGAACTCCCAGGATGCCTGAGGGTTGAGTTTCGGAGATACCATCACCATTCCCTTTCTGATGGATGAGCGTTTAATCTGGGGGTGGGGAAAGAGGAAGTGAGAATCTCCGCTTTGGGCCAGCAGTGGCGGTTTTGTTAAAGGACACACATCCGTAAAGTGCAGTTGCTTCTCAAAATACGACTAATCTCCGCGAGTTAGACATGTGGATTTTAAGTGTAAGGAAAAAGATCAAGAATTCATCAGGATGTTCAGGTTGCAGCACGGGAGGAATGTTCCGGTTTCCTTTTCAAATTCACATCCAATGTCCTTTTAAATAATCTTCTGCCTCATTAGCCATGCGAGTCAAACATCCTGTGATCTAATAACTGTAAGCATTTGTAATGTTTCCAAGTGTTAGCCCTCAGTCTACATCCCAACATATTTCAGCTATGCGCCTCTTGAGTGGATGACTTTTTCTATCTACGTTTTCTCTCTGGCAAAGTTTCTGTTCTAGACGTTATGTGGCGGCATCGCCTGTGAATTGAAAAAGGAACGGTCACCCTGGCCATCAGCTTCTTCCTGATGGAGCCTCAGAGGCCAGCAAGGAGTAGGGATTGAACGTGGATCTCAGTATCACTCTGGTCATACAATTATCCACTGACTTACAAGGATGATATCAGCACTGAGGGGTTTATAATATGCCAAACAACAGGCATTTGAGAAAAGTTACAGCTCATGGAATAAAAGGGACAGTAGCAAAATGGATACAAACTTGGCTGAGTAATAGGAAACAGCGAGCAGTGGTTAATAGATATTTTGAGCTGGAGGAAGGTTGGTAGTGGAGTTCCCCAGGGGTCGGTATTAGGACCCTTGCTTTTCCTGATATATATTAATGACCTAGATCTTAGTGTGTAGGGGACAATTTCAAAGTTTGCAGATGATACAAAACTCAGAAGCATTGTAAACTGCGAGGACAACAGTATAGAATTTCAAAAGGACATGGCCAAGTTGGTGGAGTGGGCAGATGGGTAGCAGATGAACTTCGATGCAGAGAAGTGTGAGGTGATGCATTTTGTTAGAAAGAACATGGAGATACAATTTAAATAAGGGAGACAATTCTTAAGGGGGTGCAGGAGCAGAGGGACCTGGGTGTGTATGTTCATAGATCATTGAAGGTGGCAGGACAGAGGGAGAGAGCAGTTAATAAAGCATATAGTATCCTAGGCTTTATTAATAGGGACATAGAGTACAAGAGCAAGGAGGTTATGCTGAGCTTATGTAAGACACCAGTTAAACCTCAGCTGGAGAATTGTGTACAGTTTTGGGCCCCAAACTATAGGAAAGATGTAAACACGTTGGAAAGAGTGCAGAAGAAGTTTACAAGAATGGTTCCAGGGATGAGAAGCTTCAGTTATGAAGCTAGACTAGAGAGGTTGGAACTGTACTCCTTGGAGAGAAGAAGACTAAGAGGAGATTTGTTTCAGATGTTCAAAATCATAAGGGGGCTGGATACAGTAGATAGTGAGAAGCTGTTCCCGCTCATTAAAGGATCAAGAATGAAAAGACACAGATTTAAAGTGATTTGCAAAAGAAGCAAACGTGATGCGAGAAAAAACATTTTCACACAACGAGTGGTTCGGGTCTGGAATGCACTGCCTGGAAGTGTGGTGGAGACAGGTTCAATTAAGGCATTCAAAAGGGCATTAGATGATTATTTGAATAGAAACTATGTGCAGGGTTACAGGGAAAAGGCAGGAGAATAGCATTGAGTCATAATTCTCATTTGGAGAGATGGTGCAGATATGATGGGCTGAACAGCCTCCTTCTGTGCTGTAACAATTCTGTTATCATCAGGAAAGGATAAACGGGCCATGGCTCTTTTCTCTATAACAGGAAAGTAATGTTGAATGAGAGAGATCTTTAAAATTATGAAAACAGTTTGATGGGCTAAACATAGAGGAATGGGAGCTATGAGGAGCTGGCATAAAAGAGGAATTCAGGCCTGGGGCAGATCAGCCATGATCTTATTGAATGGCGGGGCAAGCTTCAGGGGCAAATGGCCTCCTCCTGCCCGTATTTATGTTCTTATGGCTAATAAATATCAATTAGTCACTATTAAATCCAATAGGGAAACTTTATTCAAGACTGGTGAGAATGTGAAGCTCACTACCGCAGGGAGCGGTTGGGGCAAAAAGAATAGGAACATAGGACCTTCAAACCTGTTCGCCATTCAATAAGATCATGGTTTATTTGGTTGTGGTCTCAACTCCACTTTCCTGTCTGCCTCCATAAATCTAGACTTCCTTGTTTATAAAAGATCTAACTCTCTTGAATTAATTCATTGACCCAACCTCTACTGCTTTGAGGAAGCAAATTCCACATGCTAACAAGCCTTAGCAAAAATTTTTCCTTATCTCCGTCTTAAGTGGTAGACAGCTTAAAAATAAGAGGTGACGCCTAGTTCTAGCTTCCCCCACAAGAGGAAGCTTCTTCCTAGTATCCACCTTATCAAGTTCCCTCAGGACCTTGTGTTTCAATAAGATCATCTCTATCTTGATGCATTCAAGGGGAAACTAGATAAACATGAAAGGAGAAAAGGTTAGGGCAAGCCGAACTAGGGTGGGAAAAGGCTCAAGTAAACAGTAGCATGGACCAGTTCGGGCTGAATGGCCTGTTTCTGTGTTGGAAAATTTCTCAGTCTGTGTAATTGAAGGGGTTGTAAGGTGCTGCTTATACATGGATCAGGAACTGTATACAAAACGGACGTTGGACTCAACATTTTTACAAGCACAAAATAGCTTGTTGCGAGAACAGGAGAGAACACTTGAACAGCAAGGTGCAAGCGTGTGTGGAGTGGGTGTTACATACCTTCTTCAGAGCGAAGGATGCAGTCTGGCCACCTCGAACCTCCCGGACTGGCATTCGTTTCCTGTGGATTGACTTCACTGCGATGGGCATGAAGTTTCCCAGCGGGTCGGGTCCCAGCAGTAATATGTCATTTAATCGGATCAGACCTCTTAGTGTTGTTCCAGATACCACAGTACCAACACCCTAGAAAATAAAATGGAACAGGATGGGATGGTGGTTTACAATTTAATGCTAAGCATCAGGTAAACCTGTCTGGTGAAAATCCACATCCCTGCTTTCGTCCACAAAGACGAGCAAGATTGCTGCCCATTTTCAGCAGAAACATCTGTGTTTGCTCCAACCTTTCGATGAATGAAAGCCTTGTTTGGTTACAAAAATAATTCAGTCGCATTTTTTTTATAAAGCACTTGCCCCAGGGAGGGTTCCGAATGCAATGAGGCATAATAACCGGTAATTTAGGGAAACACCGTACTTTGTGCTTCACAAGATCCCACCAAAAAAAATTAAATTACTAGTTATTTTTTTTTTTGGTTGTGCTGATTAAGGGATAAATATCAGCCAGGAAACAAAAACACCACTCCTCCTCTTTGAATTGTGTCATGGTATCTTATTTACTTGAACAGGGAACATGGCCTCGGCTGGACATTACAATCTGAAAGACGCAGCACCGACAGCGCTTAGTGCTGCATTGGAGTGTCAGCTGACACCAAGTCAATTAATTCTAGCGTATTTTATCAGCTCAGAACAAGGTGGCCCCAACACACACCAACCCCTTGACCTCAAGCCACACGTCTGTTTGTCCAGCACATGAATGCACCTTCCCCAGGTTATGTTCAGGGGAAGATGGTGGGGTGGAGGTAATGACTCTGGACCTGGACCAGAAATCCAGATGCCCTGGTAATGCTCACAGCAGCTGGTGGAATTTAAATTCAATTAATAAAAAAAAACTGGAATTGAAAGCTAGTCCCAGTAATAACCAGGAAATGGTAATCGATTGTTGTAAAAATCCATCTGGTTCACTAATGTCCTTTAGGGAAGGAAATCTGCCATCCTTACCTGGTCTGGCCTACATGTGACTCCAGATCCACAGCAATGCCCTCTGACGTGTCTAGCAAACCACTCAGTTCAAGGGCAATTAGGGATGGACAACAAACGCTGGCCTTGCCAATGACACCTGCATCCCATGGAAGAATAAAAAAAAACTTCAGGATGGGGGCCATCCCACTGACCAGTTGATAGCTGGCCTAAGCCAACAGGTCAGAGAACCCCATGTCAGTCGCTGGACATTGTGGGTTAAGTTTGAAAGGGTAAACGTAGAAGTGGTGTTTCCACTTGCATGAGAGTCCAAAATTACAGCTCATAAATAGAAGGTAGTCAGTAATAAATCCAATAGGGAATTCAGGAGAAACAGGTAGCAGTCAGCAAGCTCCCTCCTCTTCAATGTCACTGGATCAGGAAAAATAATGGATCAACCAAGCCTCCAACTCCTGATCACTGTCCAGGAACTCCTGCTAGAAAAGCATACGTGATGTATCGGCCTCTGATTTCCGTGACTGAACACTCAATGTTCAGCTCCCACGTGAACAATGGCCATTTAAGGTGATGCATCATTGGTAGCTGTGCCTTCAGCCATTTAGACCTCAAGCTCTGGAATTCCATTTCTAAACCTCTCCACCTCCCTGTTCTCCTGTAAGAGGCTCCTTAAAATATAGCTCCGTATTGGTCACCTGTCTTAACTTTTGTGTCTTTGACAGGGCATCAATTTTTGTTTGATTGTGCTACCACATTAGAGGCACTGATGTACTAGAGGAGTGACAGGGAACTCTCCTCGGCAAGCTTAATACATGGGATTAATAGAGAGGCGGTTTTGTTGCACCCAGACCCCGTATACAAGGTCTCACCGGGACGGAGTAAGTGTCGTCAATCTGAAACTCTGCCGGCTCGTCCTCCTTGAAACTTGTCCGTGGTGACAACAGGTTCAAAAACATCTTCAGCAGTTCCAGGTTCTCCCCAGTCACATTGGAGATCTGGAAAATTGGGCACATCCTGAGGCAAAGGAAAAGGGAGAGGCTTGGTTACAGGGAGGACATAAACTGGCGTCGGATAAATGAAGAATTCACATACAACAGACGTGGCATGTCAAAGACAGACACCAGGGACGCTGGACAGGCAGCATTTGCGGAGCTGAATAATTAGGGCAATGAGCGCCTCCTAAGCCATACAGCCATTAGTTTATACGCCTTCCTCCAAACAGTTACCAACAAGACAACAGAATGAAACACTCATCTGGTGAACCCGTACTAATGAATTTCCCAAAGCTTCCGGTCTCACAGCAATAAGCTGCCTAAAAGAAGCATGTCCCATTTAGCTTCAGCATCAAGCGCTCCAAGGCAAGCTCAGCATGGATTAGATAGCCAGGATCACAAGGCTACAGAGAAAAGAGAGCCTTATTAGACAAAGAAAAAAAGGCCATCACTGCTATCGACAGTCACCCTTTTGATGATGTTGTACCATCTCAGGCAACACCCACTTAGTTGACAGAGCAAGCACAAGGCACAGAGCGAGCATCCTGTTTCAATTGCTAATTCCACTGAGTTAACATCATCAAAGCAGCAGAAGGGATGCTGTAACTAGCTACATGTTGGGGAAGGAGATATTAAAACAAAACCCAATACCCCATGACCTCACCCTAATAGAAGCACACATGCCGGCTCACTGGACAGGGAATGGATTGGGTGTTGACAGTGAAGTCCAACCCAGTCAAATAACCCAGAACTGAACACTGGCCAGGCTCTCTGCTTTCAGAAGGCAAGAAAAAATATTCAGAAGTTCTGCCTCCGTCAGCAGACCGTGAAGTCTTTACCTTTCAGAGCTGAAGTTCGACGCTGTAACAATCACATCATCCTTGTTCTGGACCAGGACTGGGATCTTTCTGCAGCCTGGAGACTTCAGCAACCTCTGCAACAACTTCAGAGTTTCTGATTAACAAAGAGACAGAACCAAATCCGTCAACTTTTGGTCATTTCACCGGCAGTAACAAATTACAGCGCTGCAGGACCAGCCCTCAGTCCACTTGGGTCCTACCATCTGGATCTCCTCGCTCTACCTCCCCACCTTTATAAACCTTTGTAAAAGTTCTCTCTTCCATCAAGGTTTTACTCCTGTCTTTCCATCCCAGCTGACCGTGTTTTCTTTGCATCCACCTGGGGATATTCCTCATGTTTAAAAAAAAGTGCTAGATAATTAAGTTGAGAACTTTCATTAAAAAAGCCTTCATAAAACGGTATTTTAACATTTCTTTTCAGTAACTATCAAGACAGTTGATTACAATTGGGGGATTTTGCTCTAACATAGTTGGCACTAGTCACATGTACCATAAAAAAAAATTTTAAAAAATCAGATTTACAAGGACGGTGCCAGAACTGAGAAGTGGTGCCATCAGGAGAGATTGAACAGGTTGGGGCCAGGAAAAGAAAAAAACATGCTCAGAGGAGGCCTGATAGAGGTCTGGAAAGTTATGAAAATGTCAGTCAGTTGTTAGTGGAGAAAATGTTTCCATTGTGGGAAAATCCAAAACTAGAGACCATAAATACAGGATCCAAAAGGGAATATGTAATGATCTGTCTTTACACACAGTGATTAGAATATGGAACCTGCTACCACAGGAAATGGTCAAATGTGTTCAAAAGGAAACTAGATGAGAGAAGAGGAATTAGAAAGAAATGCTGAAAGGCCGAGATGATGCAGATGGAATGGGAGGAGACTTGTGTGAAATATAAATGCCAGCACAGACTAGTCGGGCCGAATGGCCTGTTGCTGTACATTCTACGTAGCCAACAGGGAAACAGATCAATAAATAAAATATGAGTGACAAGACATCATCCAGGGGGAGGTGATGGCGTAGTGGTATTGTCACTGGACTAGTAATCCAGAGACCCAGGATAATGGTCTGGGGACCAGAGTTTGAATCCTGCCACGGCAGCTAAAAATCTGGAATTAAAACCATGCAACCATTGTCAACTGTTGTAAAAAGCCAACTGGTTCACTAATGTCCTTTAGGGAAGAAAATCTGCTGTCCTTACCTGGTCTGGCCTACATGTGACTCCAGACCCACAGCAATGTGGTTGACTCTTAAATGCCCTCTGAACAAGGGCAACTAAGGATGGGTAATAAATGCTCCCTCACATCCCATGAATGGATAAAAAATTTTTTTTAAAAAACCACAATTGGTCCTGAGATTGCCACGCTCACATACATATGGTTTGTACATTTTGTGCATTCTTTGGCTGAAGAAAAAGGAGTGAGTGTGCCTCATTTCTGCAGCTACTGAACAGTAGTAATTGTTTTTTTTTTTAAAAAAGATCTAACTTTGGAGTATGTTTACCTGTATTGTGTGCAAGACATTTTCTGCTAAAATTAGTGCCAATTGTCAAAACAGTGTCATAGTGGCCATACCTGGGGCCAGTCAGCAATGAAGCAGCCTCTGCCAATGTTCACTGGCTGCATATCAGTCCACACACAAAACAGAAGCCTCACCTGCCACAGGTGGCTGGAAATAAGACCCTCCAACCTTTATAAATTAATCAAATGGCAATTTAGTATTTCCCCTCTTACCCTGTAGGATGTTAGCTGGACACATGTCTATCTTTGTCACCACAACAAATACAGGAACGTTGAGGGCCAGTGCAAGTCCCAGGTGCTCTTTGGTCATCCCCACGATTCCAGCATTACTACCGACCTTTGGAAAAAAAGTTCATCCAGTCAGGATGAAAAAAAAGGCAGCTGACAAATAGCAGAACTAAAGTACTAAACTCCTAGCCCCTTTTGTAAAAATCTTCATCACGTGCTGTATTACAATAAAGTACCTTCGTTGGCTATGATGGGCTTTGGGACATCTGAAGCTTATGAAAGGCGCTACAAAATACAAGTGTGTTTAATCTCTGGTTGACCAGAGCTCCTGTGATTGTCCTCCAACACCTCTAAGGCAGGGACTTGAGCCCTGTGTGTTTCAGACTGTCAGTGAGCACTCTATCATTAGCCTGTTCTGTACTGCTGCTGGTTATGGTTTGCAAGCAGACCCCCAACCTAAGGATTAACTCATCTAACTTTCCCAAAGTCCCACTCCCCTTCTCTAAGTCCTCAATTCACTTAAGCAGATGGCAGCTCCTGGAAGTGACCGGATTAGGTAACCAGCATCAAACAGTTGCAGGTAGCACCAGGTTTTAAACACAGCCTGACACAAAGCTTTCAAGGTTTGATTTGGTTTTGCACAGGGCAAGAGGATACTATTTCCACTTGTTTCTAAATCATGATCATCAAGCTCCAACTCTTCAAACACTTTGCTCACACCTGTTACCTGCACAAGCTGATAAGAGGCAAAGCCCGATCACACTGGCCGACAATCCACCATCTCTACCCGTGGAGGGAAGGAGGCAGGGCTCCTGCCTTAAGTGGAAACTAAAGTCAGTCAATCAGGTGTTGTGGGACTCCATTCCCCTGCATGGCCCCTTGTTTATACAAGAGTTCTCTGGCTGCACAGAAGCTGACAGAAACCTTTCCACAGTGTGTACTTTAAGCACAGCAGTGTGCACAGAAAGTTAAACCCAGTTTCAGCAGCAGATGGGTAGCTTTTGCATCCCAGCCTACAGTGCGCAGTGAAAAAACATCAGCAAAGGCGCCTCATTGGGATGGCCAGGCGCAAAACCTGTTTGAACAGCACAACAGTCAAGATCAGGCAAGGACAGGACCAAGCCCACCTGAAATATTGTTTTCCCCCACAGCTGAGCAACAGGCCTCACAAGCCTGGGGCGGGTGACAGAGAGCAGCAGACAATCATGGAGACAAACTTCAGTGGTGTCCTAAGGTGGACAGGAAAGAGGGGAAAAAAAATACCACCAAAAGAATGGAGTCCTATCAACTAAATCTCTTTTGGATATTTACAATTTCAGCGCGATTCAGTTGGCAACTCTCTCGCCTCAGAGTCAGAAAGTTATGGGCTCAAGTCCCACTCCAGAGACTCAAGCACATAATCTAGACTGATACTCGCAGTGTAGTAACAGGAGAGTGCTGCACCATCATTGCTGCTGTCTTTCAGATGTAGCGCCAAGCCAAGGCAGTCTGCCACTTGGAAGTGGACATAAAAAGATTTCACAGCAGTGTTTCCAAAAGCATGAGAGCTTTCCTCAGTGTTCTGCACCAACATGATTTCGCAGAAGTGGACTGGAAACAGCTACTTGAAAGAAAATTAGTGCCAGATCAGTGGGAGGCATTCAAGGACAAGACAGAGAAGGTTCAGAATGAGCATGTCCACAGAAAGGAAAAATACTTAATTGGCTGCAAAGTCCTTTGGGATGCCCTGAGGTAGCAAGAAGTGCTGTATAAATGCAAATCTTTTTATTCTCACCATCAACATGCAGAAGTCTGGTAGATGCCCTGTCATTCCAAACACTGTGGTCTTAAGGTATTTCTCATGTCCTGCCAGGTCAATGAAGGTGATGACTTTAGTGGATTTCTCACAGATTTTGGTCCAGTCCAGCCCACCGCCATGGCTGTCTGGTTTGTTAACAACATCCCCAGTGCTGTCAAAGCCTAGAATGTCATTGCCAACACTGCTTGTCCGCCCAGATTCAACCTCATGCTTGTGACGGAAAAGTTTCTGCCGTGCAAATCCTCGCCCGTTGTCAAGTTCACCATGTGTCAGTACGCCCAACAGCGTGCTCTTCCCAGCATCCACATTGCCAACAACTGCCACCCTGTGGGGAGAAAGACAGGGATTAGCTCCAGTAATTGCAAACTGCAAACTGAATAGAATAAGGAGCGCTCATTATCTATAAGCTGCTGTAATCATTTACATCCAGGAGCCTCGCAGCTTTGCCGTTAAAGGGAACTTACATACAATTAATTCACTTCCGTTTACAACACATTCCTTGAAACTCAATAGTTTCCAGTTCTAGTTTCCATTTTCCTGACTCCATTATACTTCTGCGTCAGTGAGTGTCTCTTTATATGTGCTCAAGTTGACCATTTATCCAATGTCCTCCATCTCTATGTATTTAACCTCAGCTGATACAATTAAAACCTGTAACAGTGTTGTAGAATAGTTAGGCCAGACAGGGTTGAGCTCTGTGATTGAACAGCCTAATGACGCTCAACCTCTAGGCTCACACACAAAGATAGGTCAATTGGGCAAGATGCGAGAAAGTAACTGACCCGCAAGAAAGTCAACGCCTTCAGGAAAGGAGGAGAAACAGGAACACTCACTTTCCCCACCTCCTAAACAACAAAAAGAAACATTGATGATTCCCATTCTTCCAGAGACGCTGACTGACCTGATGAATATTCCCAGTTTAAAATTTTGACGCCTCCAGTCCCTTACCTGACCTCCAAAAAGTCATTCTCCCCAACTCGCTTCCGAACTAAGTAGTCAGCCACTTTCCCTCCCGCCTCCTGACGCTCTCGGAGAAGAATGAGATCAGAGTAGATCTGCTCAGCCAGACTCTTGACAGTTGCTACAGACGCTTCAATGTCATCATCATTTAGACCGTACTTCTTGCCATCTGGAATAAAGAGAACACAAGGATTAAAATGGAGCAGGCTACAGTCATTTCATTACCCAGTTCATTTTCCTTTGGGACTGCAAACTGCGCAGGGTCATAAAAGGAACTGATCAAAAATTGACCGTGTTCACCATGGTAAACTTGCAAATGCCAGATGGAGACAATTTTAAAGTTAGGAGTAGGAAGGGAAATTTTTCCACCCAAAGGACATAAAATGGAACAAGTTACCAGTAAAGGACATTAACATTGATGGTATACATCATATATGTATCTAGAAATAGGCTTATTAAACCGTTACCTGATCCTTGCCCAATTACATAGATGGTCTCCCCACAGCCCTCGTCCATTCGCTCTCGCAACTGTTTCAGCAGGCAGTCATACTGTTCGGAACTCGGACTCACCAACACAAACTAAAACACAAAAAAAGGAAACAAGATCAGTGCAGATTTCAGGGCTGCCTGAAGACACTCTTGTCAAATTCAGCCTAACACCAGTCAAAACAAAGCAAGCTTGCCAATGGTCAGACGTGGAAATGCAATGGTTAAGTTTTGACCACACATTTTGGTGCCAGGTTTTATGAAGTGCTGTCCTGGCAGAGTCCAAAAAACAAGAGCGTTTTTTTTACACTACTTGGAATTTTAGGTGCATCGCCAATCCAAATGAAGTCCAATTGCTTGGACTCACATCGACAAATGAACATCAAATCAGCAGACACTGAAAATCAGAGACAAAAATGAAACAGTTTGGAATACTTAAGGAAGTCAATGCTTTGGGTGTCACCTTCAGCACTTCTGGAGGGTTAAAGATAAATTGTCCACCTGTCAATTTCTTTTCAAAGTGATTACTGCACACAGATCTAGGATTCATCTTTAATCAGGGCGAGGATATCAGGTTTGTTTGCATACATCCCAAACATTGCACATCAAACAATTCATTGTGTACCACACAATAGGATAACATGAAAGGCACAATATACAAATACAAGATCTTACCCTTCCCTCCCTCTTTACAGCTGTAGTCAAATGATATCAATTTCACTTGAGATAAAAACAAAAAAACTGCGGATGCTGGAAATCCAAAACAAAAACAAAAACAGAATTACCTGGAAAAACTCAGCAGGTCTGGCAGCATCGGCGGAGAAGAAAAGAGTTGACGTTTCAAGTCCTCATGACCCTTCAACAGAACTTGAGTTCGAGTCCAAGAAAGAGTTGAAATATAAGCTGGTTTAAGGTGTGTGTGTGGGGGGCGGAGAGAGAGAGAGAGAGAGAGAGAGGTGGGGGGGTGGGGGTGGTTGTGGTTGTAGGGACAAACAAGCAGTGATAGAAGCAGATCATCAAAAGATGTCAGCAACAATGGTACAAAAGAACACATAGGTGTTAAAGTTAAAGTTGGTGATATTATCTAAACGAATGTGCTAATTAAGAATGGATGGTAGGGCACTCAAGGTATAGCTCTAGTGGGGGTGTTTTTTTTTAAAAAAAATAATGGAAATAGGTGGGAAAAGGAAAATCTTTATAATTTATTGGGAAAAAAAAGGAAGGGGGAAACAGAAAGGGGGTGGGGATGGAGGAGGGAGCTCATGACCTAAAGTTGTTGAATTCAATATTCAGTCCGGAAGGCTGTAAAGTGCCTAGTCGTAAGATGAGGTGTTGTTCCTCCAGTTTGCGTTGGGCTTCACTGAAACAATGCAGCAAGCCAAGGACAGACATGTGGGCAAGAGAGCAGGGTGGAGTGTTAAAATGGCAAGCGACAGGGAGGTTTGGGTCATTCTTGCGGACAGACCGCAGGTGTTCTGCAAAGCGGTCGCCCAGCTTACGTTTGGTCTCTCCAATGTAGAGGAGACCACACTGGGAGCAACGAATGCAGTAGACTAAGTTGGGGGAAATGCAAGTGAAATACAAGTGAAATGCTGCTTCACTTGAAAGGAGTGTTTGGGTCCTTGGATGGTGAGGAGAGAGGAAGTGAAGGGGCAGGTGTTGCATCTTTTGCGTGGGCATGGGGTGGTGCCATAGGAGGGGGTTGAGGAGTAGGGGGTGATGGAGGAGTGGACCAGGGTGTCCCGGAGGGAGCGATCCCTACGGAATGCAGATAGGGGGGGTGAAGGGAAGATGTGTTTGGTGGTGGCATCATGCTGGAGTTGGCAGAAATGGTGGAGGATGATCCTTTGAATGCGGAGGCTGGTGGGGTGATAAGTGAGGACAAGGGGGACCCTATCATGTTTCTGGGAGGGAGGAGAAGGCGTGAGGGCGGATGCGCGGGAGATGGGCCGGACACGGTTGAGGGCCCTGTCAACGACCGTGGGTGGAAAACCTCGGTTAAGGAAGAAGGAGGACATGTCAAAGGAACTGTTTTTGAAGGTAGCATCATCGGAACAGATGCGATGGAGGCGAAGGAACTGAGAGAATGGGATGGAGTCCTTACAGGAAGCGGGGTGTGAGGAGCTGTAGTCGAGGTAGCTGTGGGAGTCGGTGGGTTTGTAATGGATATTGGTGGACAGTCTATCACCAGAGATTGAGACAGAGAGGTCAAGGAAGGGAAGGGAAGTGTCAGAGATGGACCACGTGAAAATGATGGAGGGGTGGAGATTGGAAGCAAAATTAATAAATTTTTCCAAGTCCCGACGAGAGCATGAAGCGGCACCGAAGTAATCATCGATGTACCGGAGAAAGAGTTGTGGAAGGGGGCCGGAGTAGGACTGGAACAAGGAATGTTCCACATACCCCATAAAGAGACAGGCACAGCTGGGGCCCATGCGGGTACCCATAGCCACACCTTTTATTTGGAGGAAGTGAGAGGAGTTGAAGGAGAAATTGTTCAGCGTGAGAACAAGTTCAGCCAGACGGAGGAGAGTAGTGGTGGATGGGGATTGTTCGGGCCTCTGTTCGAGGAAGAAGCTAAGGGCCCTCAGACCATCCTGCTGGGGGATGGAGGTGTAGAGGGATTGGACGTCCATGGTGAAGAGGAAGCGGTTGGGGCCAGGGAACTGGAAATTGTTGATGTGACGTAAGGTGTCAGAGGAATCACGGATGTAGGTGGGAAGGGACTGGACAAGGGGAGAGAGAAGGGAGTCAAGATAACGAGAAATGAGTTCTGTGGGGCAGGAGCAAGCTGAGACGATCGGTCTACCGGGGCAGTTCTGTTTGTGGATTTTGGGTAGGAGATAGAAGCGGGCCATCCGAGGTTGGGTGACTATCAGGTTGGAAGCTGTGGGAGGGAGATCCCCAGAGGAGATGAGGTCAGTGACAGTCCTGGAAACAATGGCTTGATGTTCAGTGGTGGGGTCATGGTCCAGGGAGAGGTAGGAGGAAGTGTCTGCGAGTTGACGCTCAGCCTCTGCGAGGTAGAGGTCAATGCGCCAGACAACAACAGCACCACCCTTGTCAGCGGGTTTGATGACAATGTCAGGGTTGGACCTGAGAGAATGGAGTGCAGTAAGTTCAGAGAGAGACAGATTAGAATGGGTGAGAGGAGCAGAGAAATTGAGACGACTAATGTCGTGCCGACAGTTCTCAATGAAAAGATCAAGAGAAGGTAAGAATCCAGAGGGAGGGGTCCAGGTGGAGGGAGAATATTGGAGATGGGTAAAAGGATCCGTTGAACTGGGAGAGGACTCCTGCCCAAAGAAGTGAGCCCGGAGACGAAGACGGCGGAAGAAGAGTTCAGCATCATGCCGAGCCCGAAATTCATTGAGGTGAGGGCATAAGGGTATGAAACTAAGTCCTTTGCTGAGCACTGAACGTTCAGCATCGGAGAGGGGAAGGTCAGGGGGTATAGTGAATACACGGCTGGGGTTGGGATTGGAAGAAAGGGTGGGGACGGAGGGACAGGCAGGGGTGGAGGGTCCTAGATGGGTGTTGGTGTCGATGAGTTGTTGGAGCTTGCGTTCCTTAGCACTTGAGAGAAAGAGGAAAAGTTTCTTGTTGAGGCGTCGGATGAGCCGAAGGATAAAATGAAACTGGGGGCACGCGCAGCTTTGAAAAAGGGTACGGCGGTGCTGCTGGAGGGAGAGGTCGAGTGTGTTCATATGGCGGCGCATGGCACTGAGTGTGGATTTCAGAATGTGACGGGAACAGCAGTCCGAGAAATGTTTTATGTCCCGGAGATACCTGCAATCCTGGGTGGGTTCGAAACATGAGGGGTGGAATTTCAGTTGAAATCCACGTGGGGTAATTCGGAGACCGAGACAGTCACTGAGAAAGGAGATATGGCTGTGAAAGCGGGTTTTAGTAAACACCTTGTCAAACACCAGGAGGGAAATGGAAAGCAAGGAAGGTGAGCAGGGCAAAAGAGAGGAACGGAAATCTTGTTGCAGAAAAGAACAGAACTTCTTCAAGGAGGTAGGCATTTCTTGAAGAGCAGTGGCAGTCAATTAAACACAGAGATAAAAAAAAAACTGCGGATGCTGGCTGTGCGTGCCCCCAGTTTCATTTTATCCTTCGGCTCATCCGACGCCTCAACAAGAAACTTTTCCTCTTTCTCTCAAGTGCTAAGGAACGCAAGCTCCAACAACTCATCGACACCAACACCCATCTAGGACCCTCCACCCCTGCCTGTCCCTCTGTCCCCACCCTTTCTTCCAATCCCAACCCCAGCCGTGTATTCACTATACCCCCTGACCTTCCCCTCTCCGATGCTGAACGTTCAGTGCTCAGCAAAGGACTTAGTTTCATACCCTTACGCCCTCACCTCAATGAATTTCGGGCTCGGCATGATGCTGAACTCTTCTTCCGCCGTCTTCGTCTCCGGGCTCACTTCTTTGGGCAGGAGTCCTCTCCCAGTTCAACGGATCCTTTTACCCATCTCCAATATTCTCCCTCCACCTGGACCCCTCCCTCTGGATTCTTACCTTCTCTTGATCTTTTCATTGAGAACTGTCGGCACGACATTAGTCGTCTCAATTTCTCTGCTCCTCTCACCCATTCTAATCTGTCTCTCTCTGAACTTACTGCACTCCATTCTCTCAGGTCCAACCCTGACATTGTCATCAAACCCGCTGACAAGGGTGGTGCTGTTGTTGTCTGGTGCATTGACCTCTACCTCGCAGAGGCTGAGCGTCAACTCGCAGACACTTCCTCCTACCTCTCCCTGGACCATGACCCCACCACTGAACATCAAGCCATTGTTTCCAGGACTGTCACTGACCTCATCTCCTCTGGGGATCTCCCTCCCACAGCTTCCAACCTGATAGTCGCCCAACCTCAGACGGCCCGCTTCTATCTCCTACCCAAAATCCACAAACAGAACTGCCCCGGTAGACCGATCGTCTCAGCTTGCTCCTGCCCCACAGAACTCATTTCTCGTTATCTTGACTCCCTTCTCTCTCCCCTTGTCCAGTCCCTTCCCACCTACATCCGTGATTCCTCTGACACCTTACGTCACATCAACAATTTCCAGTTCCCTGGCCCCAACCGCTTCCTCTTCACCATGGACGTCCAATCCCTCTACACCTCCATCCTCCAGCAGGATGGTCTGAGGGCCCTTAGCTTCTTCCTCGAACAGAGGCCCGAACAATCCCCATCCACCACTACTCTCCTCCGTCTGGCTGAACTTGTTCTCATGCTGAACAATTTCTCCTTCAACTCCTCTCACTTCCTCCAAATAAAAGGTGTGGCTATGGGTACCCGCATGGGCCCCAGCTATGCCTGTCTCTTTATGGGGTATGTGGAACATTCCTTGTTCCAGTCCTACTCCGGCCCCCTTCCACAACTCTTTCTCCGGTACATCGATGATTACTTCGGTGCCGCTTCATGCTCTCGTCGGGACTTGGAAAAATTTATTAATTTTGCTTCCAATCTCCACCCCTCCATCATTTTCACGTGGTCCATCTCTGACACTTCCCTTCCCTTCCTTGACCTCTCTGTCTCAATCTCTGGTGATAGACTGTCCACCAATATCCATTACAAACCCACCGACTCCCACAGCTATCTCGACTACAGCTCCTCACACCCCGCTTCCTGTAAGGACTCCATCCCATTCTCTCAGTTCCTTCGCCTCCGACGCATCTGTTCCGATGATGCTACCTTCAAAAACAGTTCCTCTGACATGTCCTCCTTCTTCCTTAACTGAGGTTTTCCACCCACGGTCGTTGACAGGGCCCTCAACCGTGTCCGGCCCATCTCCCGCGCATCCGCCCTCACGCCTTCTCCTCCCTCCCAGAAACATGATAGGGTCCCCCTTGTCCTCACTTATCACCCCACCAGCCTCCGCATTCAAAGGATCATCCTCCGCCATTTCCGCCAACTCCAGCATGATGCCACCACCAAACACATCTTCCCTTCACCCCCCCTATCGGCATTCCGTAGGGATCGCTCCCTCCGGGACACCCTGGTCCACTCCTCCATCATCCCCTACTCCTCAACCCCCTCCTATGGCACCACCCCATGCCCACGCAAAAGATGCAACACCTGCCCCTTCACTTCCTCTCTCCTCACCATCCAAGGACCCAAACACTCCTTTCAAGTGAAGCAGCATTTCACTTGCATTTCCCCCAACTTAGCCTACTGCATTCGTTGCTCCCAATGTGGTCTCCTCTACATTGGAGAGACCAAACGTAAACTGGGCGACCGCTTTGCAGAACACCTGCGGTTTGTCCGCAAGAATGACCCAAACCTCCCTGTCGCTTGCCATTTTAACACTCCACCCTGCTCTCTTGCCCACATGTCTGTCCTTGGCTTGCTGCATTGTTCCAGTGAAGCCCAACGCAAACTGGAGGAACAACACCTCATCTTCTGACTAGGCACTTTACAGCCTTCCGGACTGAATATTGAATTCAACAACTTTAGGTCGTGAGCTCTCTCCCCCATCCCCACCCCCTTTCTGTTTCCCCCTTCCTTTTTTTTTCCAATAAATTATAAAGATTTTCCTTTTCCCACCTATTTCCATTATTTTTTAAAAAAAAAACACCCCCACTAGAGCTATACCTTGAGTGCCCTACCATCCATTCTTAATTAGCACATTCGTTTAGATAATATCACCAACTTTAACTTTAACACCTATGTGTTCTTTTGTACCATTGTTGCTGACATCTTTTGATGATCTGCTTCTATCACAAACTGCTTGTTTGTCCCTACAACCACACCCCCCCCTCCACCTCTCTCTCTCCACCCCCCACACACACACACCTTAAACCAGCTTATATTTCAACTCTTTCTTGGACTCGAACTCAAGTTCTGTCGAAAGGTCATGAAGACTCGAAACGTCAACTCTTTTCTTCTCCGCCGATGCTGCCAGACCAGCTGAGTTTTTCCAGGTAATTGTTTTTGTTTTTGTTTTCAATTTCACTCTTGCCTTTCATGTTAGTTCTGTCTCTACTCTCACTTGTTATTGCAACTGAATTGAGTCTCAGTTATTTGCTTTTGTTGTCACTACTCTCCCTTCCAGAGTATTTCATTGTAATTATTGCATCTATTGGATTAATTCCAGTATCTCGCTGTCAAATACAGCATGTCTCCTGTTTAAAGTTGCGGTGCAGTTGCTATAGTCAGTAAGTAATTATAAAATTCTTTCATCTTTAATGAGGCTATGGTTTATCCATCTCATTCAGCCCAGTAATAAATACATTTCACCTCTGCGCAAAACATTTAAAAAATGTTTTCAAAGAATTATGATTGCATCCCCTTCTTACATTGGACGACAGATATGTGTCCTACACAGAGTTCTTTAATTTACAAGCAGCCAGGAGTGTTGTTGCATTTGATGCTCAATCTGATGGCAGGATTCCTACTTGCGGATCAATATCATGCGTGTGCATTTACACTATAACTTACGGCGGTGCAAAGCGTTTGCCAACCACTGCCAGCAAAAAAAGGTCATTCGTTGATGGAATCTTACTATGCATGAATGGACTTCCGTTTTGACAGTAAAAAACTTGGGGACATCCGGAGCACCCAGGTTTCTAAATAAATACAAACTTATTTATGCCAATGTTAAATTCGCAGAAGGCTTGCTCTTTGGGACACGTCAACGTTATAAAACAAAGTGTGTATGTAATTTGAACACAGATCTTATGGACTCAGCAGTGGTGCTCCCACGCACCTACTGCCATTGTCCTTTTAGGTAGTAGAGGTTGTGGGTTTGGAAGATGGTGTTGAAGGAGCCTTGGTGAGTTGCTGCAGTGCATCTTGCAGATACTACCCAGACTGCTTCATTATGTGAGGAGTTGAAAATGGAACTGAACACTGCATCCATCAGTGAACATCCCCATTTCTGACCTTACAATGGAGGAAAAGATCATTGTGCAAGCAACTGAAGATAGTTGGACCTGGGACACTGCACTGGAGAGCTCCTGCAGTAATGTCCCAGAAATGAACAATTGGCCTGCAATTAACATAACCATCTACTTTTTATTATGAATGACTCCAGCCAGCAAAGAGTATTCCCCCTGGAACCTAATGACTTCAGTTTTACTAGAAATTGCAAGATACTGAAATTACTTTCTAAAATCGATCAAGCATTGCTTCAGGTCAGGGCATCAGTCCAGATTCGGTCTGCAATTACAGCGCAAACCAAAGCTACTTGAGTGCGTCCAGTCAGTAATTGCCAATGCCACTCAGTTAGTACCAAGCGACATCCAGGAGAGAGTGCAGCAAATCAATGAACGTAACCTATAATTCAGAAGGCCATTCAGCCCCTCAAACACATTCTGCCATTCGCTGGATCATGGATAATCTGCATCACAACTGTTTACCCATAATCCCTTAGTACCCTTATCCAACAAAAATCCATCAACCGAAAAGCAGAATAGTGTGTATGCTGGAAATGTGAAAGAAATCAGAGTTAACGTTTCAAATCCTCTCACGCCACAGTTGCTGCCTGACCTGCTTGAGTATTTCCAGCATCTTCTGTTTTTATTTCAAAGAGGTACGAATCTCAGGTTTGAAAGCTGCAATTCCAACTACCAGTGTTTTCTGATTTTACTTCTGAATTACAGGCCAATTTCAGGAGCTGTTTTTTCAAATAACCAATTGAGATATTTTACTGGCTGTAAATTGCTTTGGGACATCCCACAGCGATGAAAGATGCTACAAAAATGCAATTCTTTCTTTTTCTTCTATCAAAGGTTGAGATGTTCCCTCATTATGTAACCCCATACAAGGGGAAAGTTCCTTTATTTGATTACATCAGATCTGCCTCAACTTTCAAAACTCTAATATAAAGCAGGTTTATGTAATCTTTAGGGGCAATTGTGCCCCCACCTGTGTAGCAACCCCCTCCACCCCTGCAACCCCATGCCCACACCCCCAGCCCTTCTGACACTCCCCCTGTCTCCCCCCCACCCCCGGTGAAAGCCCCGTGCCACCAATCCCTCTGACCCCTTGACCGCCCTCCCTGTGCCCATCCCTCTGACCCCACCGCCCCCTTGACCGCCCTGCCCATGCCTGTCCCTCTGACCACCCCATCCCCTTGGACCGCCCCCTGTGCCCCCACCGGCCCCTTGACCGCCAAACCCCCCACTTGACCATCCCCATGTGCCCCCACCGGCCCCTTGACCGCCAACCCCCCCCTTGACCATCCCCCCGTGTCCCCACCGGCCCCTTGACCGCCAAACCCACCCCTTGACCGTCCCCCCGTGTCCCCACCGGCCCCTTGACCACCACCCCCACCCTTGACCGTCCCCCCCACTGGCCCCTTGACCACCACCACCCCCCTTGACCAACCCCCCATGTCCCCACCGGCCCCTTGACCGCCACCACCCCCCTTGACCATCCCCCCACCGGCCTCTTGACCACCAAACCCCCTTGACCATCCCCCCTTGACCGCCACCACCCCCTTGACCGTCCCTCTGTGCCCCCACCGGCCCCTTGACCGTCACCCCACCCCTTGACCGTCCCCCTGTGCCCCCACCGGCCCCTTGACCCTCCCCCTGTGCCCCCACCGGCCCCTTGACCCTCCCCCTGTACCCCCACCGGCCCCTTGACCCTCCCCCCGTGTCCCCACCGGCCCCTTGACCGCCACACCCCCCCCCCCCCCACCCTCTTGACCGTCCCCCTGTACCCCCACCGGCCTCTTGACCGTCCCCCCGTACCCCCACCGGCCCCTTGACCACCTGTGCCCCCATCCCTAGTCTGACCCACTGGTCACTGACCATTCGCCCCCGGCTCTCCCCCCCCCCCACCATCCATTCCTGACCCTCCCGTTTACCTTGGACGCCAGGTCGGGCTCCAGCTCGCCGTTCACATTCTCGCCGACCTCCCCGTCCAGCTCCGGGGCGAAGATGCTCGGCAACTCCCCGGCTCCGGGCCCAGGGCCGGGAGACATGGGGCTTCCCGAGCGCGGCGACTCGCAGCTGGAGGAGGCCGAGCCCCGTCTGGCGGCGCCTTTCACCATCACGGCGGCCGCTGCCGAGCAGGGGTCCGGAGGCCCGGCCGCCGCCACCGGCGCCGACATGATTCGGGGCCTTTCAGCGGGAGGGGGCGGGGCCTGCGGGCCCGGCACCTTTAAGGAGTTTTAAAGGGAAAATAAAAATCCGCCGGAAAATAAAAAAAAATCCAAGCCCACGACGCAGCAGGCAGTTTCAAGACTCCCCGCCGCTCTTCCCCAGAGCCGGCAGTTTCAAGACTCCCCGCCGCTCTTCCCCAGAGCCGGCAGTTTCAAGGCTCCCACCACACGCCCCTCTAGCTGGCGGTTTCAAGGCCTCCCCCGCCTCTGTTTGCAAACACTGGCTCGAGCGCCGCACTACCAAGGCCTTTCTTTTAAATTTCTTAAAATCATTTGACATCACGTCCCCCCACCTCCCCACCACCGCCGTCTCCTCCTCCTCCTCCTTGTTGAATAATCGATTTGAATCGCGCTGTATTCCTGGTTTCCAAGTCAAATATTTCCTCGGGACATTAATTTATAACGGACAGTGGCGGGGAGGCAGTCCAGGAAGGATTGGCCAATAGCCGAACCAGGAATTGGAGATTGACGTGTCACTCAGGGCGCATGAGCCGATCAATGGCTTGAGCGGGGAGGCGGGATCTCCAGTGTTCACGTATCCCCTTTGATTGACGTATCACGCTGACCAATAGGATAGCGGATCGCCACTTCAATCAGAAATCCTATCCAATCAGGGCCATCGCTCCTGTTGTTTCTCTCCTGATGCAACTTTGGTGCAAGAGAATAAACCCAATAGAATAAAACTCTGCAATTGCCTGACCCTTCAAAAAACTGATCATCCACCTTCAGTGCAACTGGGGATCTTTTTTCCTGAGGAAACAACTTGAAATGTATTGCAACCATAACAACTTGCATTTATTTAGATAGTTTTTATTTGGTCTTGGGATCCAGCGTTTATTGCCCATCCCTAATTGCCCTTGTAGGACAGACCAGGTAAGGGCGGCAGATTTCCTTCCCTAAAGGACATTAGTGAACCAGATGTTTTTTTATTTGCAATAAATTCTAGATTTTTATTGAACTCATGCTGGGACTTGAATCTGAGTACCCTGCATATGTACCTTGGGTCTCTGGAATACCAGTCTAATGACACTACCTCTATACCACCACCTCTCCCCAGTCCTTGAGAAAGTGGTGGTGAGCTGCGTTCTTGAACCACTGCAGTCCATTTGGTGTAGGTTTGTCCACAGTGCTGTTAAGGAGGGAGTTCCAGGATCCCAGTGAAGAAACAGCGATTTAGTTCCAAGTCAGGATAATGTGTGTGACTTGGAGGGGAACTTGCAGGTTGTGGTGTTCCCATGTGTTTGTTGGCCTTGGACTTCTAGGTGGTAGAGGTTGTGGGTTTGGAAGGTGCTGTCTAAGGAGCCTTGGAGAGTGGTTGTAGTGAATCTTGTAGATTTTTTTATTCTTTCATGGGGTCTGAGTGTTGCTGACATGACCAGTATTTGTTGCTCACTCCTAAGAGCCTTTGAGAAGGTGGAGGGAATGAATGTTCGAGAATGGGATGCCAATCAAGTTGGCTGCTTTGTCCTGGATAGTGTCAAGCTTCTTGAGTGTTGTTCGAGCTGCACTCATCCAGGCAAGTGGAGAGTATTCCATTACACTCTTGACTTGTGCCTTATAGATGGTGGACAGGCTTTGGAGTGTCAGGAGGTGAGTTACATGCTACAGGATTCCTAGCCTCTGACCTGCTCTTGTAGCCACAGTATTTATATGGTTGGTCCAGTTCAGTTTCTGGTCAATGGTAACCCCCAGAATGTTGATAATGGGAGATTCAGTGATGGTAATGCCATTGAATGTCAAGGGGCAATCGTTAATTTCTCTCTTGTTGGAGATGGTCATCGCCTGGCACTTGTATGACATGAATATTACTTGCCACATGTCAACCCAAGCCTGGATATTGTCAGCATCTGAGGAGTCATGAATGGTGATCAAAGGTAGACTGATGGGGCGGTAATTGGCCGGGTTGGATTTTTCCTTTTTATGTACAGGACATACTTGGGCAATTTCCCACATTGCCAGGTAGGTGCCAGTGTAGTAGCTATACTGGAACAGCTTGGCTAGGGGTGCGGCAAGTTCTGGAGCACAAGTCTTCAGTATTATTGCCAGAATATTGTCAGGGCCCATAGCCTTTGCAGTATCCAGTGCCTTCGTCTGCTGCTTGATATCATGTGGAGTGAATCGGCTTGGCTGAAGACTGGCATCTGTGTTGCTGGGGACTTCCGGAGGAAGCTGAGATTGATTATCCATTCAGCACTTCTGACTGAAGACTGTAGCAAATGCTTCAGTCTTACATTTCACACTGATGTTCTGGGGTCCCCCCATCATTGAGAATGGGGGATATTTGTGGAACCTCCTCCTCTTGTGAGTTGTTTATTTGTCCACCACCATTGCTGCAAAAGTTCCAATCTCTGACCTACTCTTGAAGCCACAGAATTTATATGGCTGGTCCCATTAAGTTTCTGGTCAATAGTGACCTGCAGGATGTTGATAGTGGGGATCCAGCACTGGTAACACATTGAATGTTATGGGGAGATGGTTAGATTCTCTCTTGTTTGAGATGGTCATTGCCTGGCACTGGCATGGCCCAAATGTTACTTGTTACTTATCAGACCAAGCTTGAATATTGTCCAGGTGTTGCTACATATGGATATGGACTGCTTCAGTATCTGAGGAGTTTTGAATGGTACTCAACACTGCAAACATCCCTGCTTATATCATTATGGTGGAGGGATAGTTATTCAGGAAACAGCTAAAGATGCTTGGGCCTGGGACACCATCCTCAGGAACTCCTGCTGCAATGTCCTGGGTCTGAGATGATTGACCTCCAACAACCACACCATCTTCCTTTGTATTAAGTTTGACTCCAACCAATGCAGCGGTTTTTCCCCCTGATTTCCAATGACTTCAATTTTGCTAAGGGCTCCTTGATGCCACACTCGGTCAAATACTGTCCTGAGAGGTCAGCTGTGGCTTAGTTAGTAGAACTCTTGCCTTCAAATTGCAGATTCAAGTCCCTCTCCGGGACGCGAGCACAAAAAGCAAGGCTGACACTGGCTGTGCAATACTGAGGGAATGCTGGTCTGTTGGAAGTGCTGTTTTCAGAAGAGATGTTAAACCTAGACCCAAACTGCTTTATCATGTGGATGTAAAAGATCTCATATGCCTGGCATCCAAAAGAGTTGAATTTCAGAGGTGAGGTGAGAGTGACTGCCCTTGGCATTGAAAAAACAGAAATAATTGCATTAATTTAGTGCCTCCATGACTACTGTACATCTTGACAAACTTTACAGGCAATGAAGTACTTTTGAAGTGTAGCCACAGTTGTAATTAGAAAACATGACAGCCAAATTGCACACAGCTAGATCCCACAAACAGTAATATTTCAATTGTCAAATAATCAACTCTGTTGATGATAGTTGAGGAATAAATATTGGCCCAGGACAGTGAGAACTCCCCTGCTTATCTTCAGAGTAGTGCCATGGGGTCTTTTATGTGCTCCTGAGAGGACAGGCCCATTTAACATCTCATTCCTCTGACAATGCAGAATTCCCTCACTAACATCCTTGGCCATGACTAACGTCCTTGGCCTGCTGCAAATTGGTGCAACAGTACCTCATCTTCCGACTAGGCACTTTACAGCCTTCCGGACTTAACATTGAGTTCAACAAGTTCAGATCATGAACTGTCTCCTCCATCCCCACCGCCTCTCTGATCCCCCTTTTTTCTAATAATTCATATATATTTTTAAAATATATTTTTCTTTTCCCACCTATTTCTATTATTATTTTTAAATTTATTTGTTTATCCATTGTTTTATCTCCATCTTTTAGCCTATTTCGATCCCTTCTCCCTACCCCATCCCCAGTAGGGCCATCTGTCACTTGATCATCCTGCTTCTACCCTTAGTATCACCATTAGCACATCCTTTAGCTAATATCACCACCATCAACACCCCTTTGACCGTTTGTCTATGACATCTTTGACAATCTCTTCTTTGCCTCCACCTATCACTGGCCCTCGATCCAGCTCCACCTGTCCCACCCCCTCTCAAACAGCTTATATTTCACCTCATTTCTATTTTTCTTTAGTTCTGATGAAGAGTCATACGGACTCGAAACCATAAGACAATAAGCCATAGGAGCAGAAATTAGGCCATTTGGCCCACTGAGTCTGCTCCACCATTCAATCATGGCTGATAAGATTCTCAACCCCATTCTCCCGCCTTCTCCCCGTAACCTTTGATCCCCCTACCAATCAAGAACATATCTATCTCGGTCTTAAATACACTCAATGACCTGGCCTCCACAGCCTTCTGTGGCTATGAATTCCATTGATTCACCACTCTCTGGCTAAAGAAGTTTCTCCTCATCTCTGTTCTAAAAGGTCTTCCGTTTACTCTGAGGCTGTGCCCTCGGGTCCTAGTCTCTCCTAGTAATGGAAACATCTTCCCCACGTCCACTCTATCCAGGCCTTTCAGTATTCTATAAGCTTCAATCAGATCCCCCTCATCCTTCTAAACTCCATCAAGTATAGACCCAGAGTCCTCAAATGTTCCTCATATGTTAAGCCTTTCATTCCTGGGATCATTCTCGTGAACCTCCTCTGGACCATCTCCAGGGCCAGAACATCCTTCCTGAGCTACGGGGCCCAAAATTGCTCACAATATTCTAAATGTGTCTGACCAGAGCCTTATAAAGCCTCAGCAGCACATCCCTGCTTTTATATTCTAGTCCTCTCAAAATAAATGCCAACATTGCATTTGCCTTCCTAACTACCGACTCAACCTGCAAGTTAACCTTAAGAGAATCCTGGATTAGGACTCCCAAGTCCCTTTGCACTCCAGATTTCTGAATTCTCTCCCCATTTAGAAAATAGTCTATGCTTCTTCTTCCTACCAAAGTGCATGACCTCAAACTTCCCCACGTTGTATTCCATCTGCCACTTCTTTGCCCATTCTCCTAACCTGTCCAAATCCTTCTGCAGCTTCCCTGCCTCCTCAATACTACGTGTCCTTCCACCTATCTTTGTATCATCTGCAAACTTAGCCAGGATGCCCTCAGTTCCTTCATCTAGATCATTAATGTATAAAGTGAAAAGTTGTGGTCCCAACACTGACCCCTGCGGAACTCCACTAGTCACCAGCCACCATCCTGAGAAGGACCCCCTTATCCCCACTCTCTGCCTCCTGCCAGACAGCCAATCTTCTATCCATGCTAGTACCTTGCCTCTAACACCATGGGCTCTTATCTTACTGAACAGCCTCCTGTGTGGCACCTTGTCAAAGGCCTTCTGGAAGTCCAAGTAGATAACGTCCATTGGCTCTCCTTTGTCTAACCTAATCGTTACTTCCTCAAAAAATTCCAACAGATTTGTCAGGCCCGACCTCCCCTTGATGAAACCATGCTGACTTTGCCCAATTTTACCATGCACTTCCAAGTATTCTGAAATCTCATCCTTAATAATGGGGTCTAAAATCTTACCAACGACCGAGGTCAGGCAAATCGACCTGTAATTTGCTGTCTTTTGCCTCACTCCCTTCTTAAACAGGGGGCGTTACATTAGCAATTTTCCAGTCCTCTGGGACCCTCCCTGACTTGTGATTCCTGATAGATCACCACTAACGCCTCCACTATCTCTTCAGCTATCACCTTCAGAACTCTGGGGTGTAATCCATCTGGTCCAGGTGATTTATCCATCTTCAGTCAGACCTTTCAGTTTTCCTAGCACCTTTTCCTTGGTAATGGCCAACATACTCACCTCAGCCCCCTGACTCTCTTGAACTTTGGGGATGTCACTCATGTCTTCCACTGCGAAGACTGACGCAAAGTACCTATTCAGTTCCTCCGCCATTTCTTTGTTCCCCACTACTTCTCCAGCATCATTTTCCAGCGGCCCAATGTCCACTTTTGCCTTTCTCTTACCCTTTATATATCTAAAAAAACTCTTGCAATCTTCTTTTATATTACTGACTAGTTTACCCTCATATTTAATCTTCTCCCTTCTTATTTCTTTTTTAGTTGTAGGCTTCCCAATCCCCCGGTTTCCCACTGCTCTTTGCTGCATTGTATGCTTTCTCTTTAGCTTTTATGCTGTCCCTGACTTCCCTTGTCAGCCATGGTTGCCTCGTCCTCCCTTTAGTATGCTTCTTCTTCCTAGGGATGAATTTTTGCTGTGTCTCCCAAATGTTAACTCTGTCTTCCTCTCCACAGATGCTGTCAGACCTGCTGAGTTTTTCCAGCTATTTTTGTTTTTGTTTTTGTTTCAGATTTCCAGCACCCGCAGTATTTTGCTTTTTTCCCCTCACTGACTTGCCTGTCTGGGGATTCTGAAGAAAGGTATTTGTCCTATTGGCATTGCAGCAGCCCAGTGTCACTCCATTGGTTGAAGCAAAACCAAAGTCAGTATCAATTGATGGACCTGGAGGGAGACAGAGAGAGAGAGAAAGAAATAAGGTTGCCAACTCTAGTCCTTGGAGGTTTCATCATATGACCCCTTGCTTTCAAGTGACCTGAGCCGATGCTCCTGTCATTGGATCCGAACGAGTCCATCCTCATGTTGCCCTTCCTTCCCATGCCAATTGGAAAGTGAGCAATCTCTTCATGAACCGTTGTATTATTCTTCACTGTTAGTCAAGCAGCCATTTTATCCCATCACCAATATTTTTTATAATTAATAAACAGGCTTTCAAAGAAAAAGGACCATTTTTAAAAAAATTCCCCACAATTTCACTCCAAAGAATTTCATTGGTATAGGCAGGTTTGAAGGAGGTATTCAAAAGGGAATTGGATTGCTATGTGAAAAGAAAGGATGTGCAAGCTTAAGAGAATAAGGCAGGGGAGTGGGACGAGGTCGAATACTCTTTCCAGAGAGCCAGTGCAAACTCGATGGGCCAAATGGCCTCCGTCTGCCCTGTAAAGATTCTGTGATTCGAATCCTGGAGAGTTGGCAACACCCCGGGAGAGGGCGGGGCATGGAGCTTTGCCTGAAACGTTTTGCGCATGCTCGGATTTTGACGTAGGTGCCATGACGTCACTGCGCCCGCGGGTCTGGATGACGTAGTACGCGGGTGACGAAGTGCGGAGGTGACGTAGTGCGCAGGTGGCGGCCGGAGCCGAGCGGGTCCTGGGGCTGAACGGTGGCGGCTTCCTCCTCCTTAGCGGGCGAGGGCTCCTGGAACCAAGCGGACGGCGGGGGAGAACTCGGTCAACGTTCGGGCCCGGGTCTTCGTCGGCCGCAGCTGGAGGCGGCGGTGTGAGGCTTAGAGTTTGTTTACTGCCATTGACGGGGAGAGAGGGGGCAGGGGGACAGGGTCCAGGGAGGGGGCACGGGGAGAGGGTCCAGGGAGGGGGCAGGGGGAGAGGGTCCAGGGAGGGGGCAGGGGGAGAGAGTCCAGGGAGGGGGAGAGGGTCCAGGAAGGGGGCAGGGGGAGAGAGTCCAGGGAGGGGGAGAGGGTCCAGGGAGGGGGCAGGGGGAGAGGGTCCAGGGAGGGGGAGAGAGTCCAGGGAGGGGGCAGGGGGAGAGGGTCCAGGGAGGGGGAGAGGGTCCAGGGAGGGGGCAGGGGGAGAGAGTCCAGGGAGGGGGCAGGGGGAGAGAGTCCAGGGAGGGGGCAGGGGGAGAGAGTCCAGGGAGGGGGCAGGGGGAGAGAGTCCAGGGAGGGGGCAGGGGGAGAGAGTCCAGGGAGGGGGCAGGGGGAGAGAGTCCAGGGAGGGGGCAGGGGGAGAGAGTCCAGGGAGGGGGCAGGGGGAGAGAGTCCAGGGAGGGGGCAGGGGGAGAGAGTCCAGGGAGGGGGCAGGGGGAGAGAGTCCAGGGAGGGGGCAGGGGGAGAGAGTCCAGGGAGGGGGCAGGGGGAGAGAGTCCAGGGAGGGGGCAGGGGGAGAGAGTCCAGGGAGGGGGCAGGGGGAGAGAGTCCAGGGAGGGGGCAGGGGGAGAGAGTCCAGGGAGGGGGCAGGGGGAGAGAGTCCAGGGAGGGGGCAGGGGGAGAGAGTCCAGGGAGGGGGCAGGGGGAGAGAGTCCAGGGAGGGGGCAGGGGGAGAGAGTCCAGGGAGGGGGCAGGGGGAGAGAGTCCAGGGAGGGGGCAGGGGGAGAGAGTCCAGGGAGGGGGCAGGGGGAGAGAGTCCAGGGAGGGGGCAGGGGGAGAGAGTCCAGGGAGGGGGCAGGGGGAGAGAGTCCAGGGAGGGGGCAGGGGGAGAGAATCCAGGGAAGGGGCAGGGGGAGAGAATCCAGGGAAGGGGCAGAGGGAAAGGGTCCAGGGAGGGGGCACACAGAGGGAGCCTGGACAAGGTGGAGAAGGAACATAAGGACTGGCGCAGGTAGAACCTAAAGGCCAGGGCAAAGGGGCACAAGTAGACCCTGGGTGCAAAGACTGGCCCAGGGACTAGCCTGGAAACCAGGACAGTGACTGATGGAATGGCCTGAAGATTGGAGAAGAATGCAACTGTTAACGCAAAGTCCTCTGCAACTAATAATACTCTCGCAGAAGCAAGTTGGGGCTCACTGAGAGATTATACATATTGTGCCAGAATGGTTGAACTTCAGGGAAAGAAATACTGATTTCAGTCTTAAAAGTGTTAGACTTGCAAGAGGAAAGTGTCCTTAAAGGATTGTCACATGCCACGGGCCTTCTCCATTGGAGTCATACAGTATATATTTTTTAGTTCCTGGAAGTGGCCGTGACGAAGTTCTGCAACCACAGCTATCGTTCTAATTGATTAATATGTACTGACTCCCAAAGGCACTTAATGCTACAGCTCAGAAGTCTTAATATGATTATAAGGTGCCTGGAACATGAACTAAGGTCAAGGTGTACTTTTTCTTGAGGTTTGATCACATTTCAGGCAGTACATCTTGTCAAACTGAAAATGAACTGTGTCCCCTGGAAAGGCGATAAGTTAAAACTGGACTCTGATGCTCAGGCATCTACTCTGATCTACCACGAGAAACAGAGGAGAGAGCTGTGCGCACTTCATGCCCTCAACAATGTCTTCCAGGATGGGAGAGCATTCACAAGAGACACCCTACAGGAGATTTTTCAGAGGTACCTGAAGCAGAGTGTCACTGTATCATGTTGTAGCATCGATTAAATTGTGGAGTTGCTGGCTGGCACAGTATTTGGTAAGGCCATTGTCAGATGTGGCTCAGTTGGTTGCACTCGTTCATCTCAGAGTCAGAAGGTTGTGGACTCAAGTCCCACTCCAGACACTTGAACACATATTCCAGATTGACACTCCAGTACAGGACTGAGAGAGTGCTGTATTGTTGTGGGTCCTGTCTTTACAGATGAGACATTAAACCAAGGCTCCATCTACCCTCTTGGGTGAGCGCTACAAGATCCTGTAGCCATGATTCAGAGTAGAACTGGGGAGTGCTCCCATTAATTACGCTACTCTTCAATAATATTTCATTGGCTGTAAAGAGCTGTGAGATTTCCTGAGGTTATGGAAGGTGCTATAGAAACCTTTCTCTCAGTGCCAGTTCACGCAGTTGCAGGGCTCGAAGTGAATCTGAAGTTATGGAACAGAAAGGCCATTTAACCCTTCATGTCTGTGCTGCTAGCTTTTCAACTGGCACTATCTAGTCAAACCTAGTTTTCTCCAAATACTTTTATACCCATTTTAAAATTTGTATCCATTTCTGTTTTTAAAAGATTTCATAGACTCATAGCTAGTAGTAGTAATCCCCGCTCTAATAATGTAGTAAAAGATTCTGTGCCTCCATATTACTGATTCACCACCGCGACAGTTATATTTTGCCTTTAACATGGAACAACATCCTAAGGTGCCTCAGAGGACTAACTAGAAAAAATGAAAGCTACCTCAAAGAAGGAGATATCCTCGCTCTCTCTCAACCATCCTCCATCCTCCCTCTCTCTCTATCCTCTCTCTATTTATCTCTCTTATGGCCTTCCCACTTGCTTCTTTTTCTTTCTTTTCCAGTCATGTCTTTCTCGCTTTTTTCTTTCTTTTTCTTGCTCCATTTATTTATTTCTTGAGTCTTTGTGGTTCAAGAAGATAACATCTGTTATTGTGTTCTTAGGTGTTTTTTTTATAGTTCAAGGGCGTTTAGAATGAAAATGTTACACACCCACTTCAATTTTACTGCTATCTTGGTACAGATCAGCCATGATCTAGTTGAATGATGTAGCAGGCTTGAGGGGCTGAATGGCCTCTGTTGACTACTGTAATATTTTGCTGAGCATCTGATGTGGCATTAATATTGGAAGAAGTATTGAATAATGCAAGTGTTTTTATCCCCCACACATACACTGAACGCCAGTGATTTATTTCTCTACCGATTCTCTGATGCATCATATTTTGTGTATGCATCAGTGATGGATTTTTTCCTGAAGCCTACGTTTATACTAGTTAAAATGCTTTAACCTTTACCACAGTATTCAGTTTATCGTAAAGAACTTGCATTTATAAAACATCTTTCATGACCTTAGAATGTACCAAAGCATTTCTCATCCAATAAAGTGTGGTTACTATTGTAGCAGAGAAGCTTTAAAAAATGTGCTCTGCATCTAACTGTACTGCACCTACCTTGGGACCATTTGATGCTCTCAATGCATAACTTGTTGATTATAAAACCATTGCACCCACCGGCCTGAGCCAGAATCGGAATTCTCAGAGGTGAAAGAATTGACATCCCTTGTTAGTTGTCAGGGAACAGAGTTCTACATGACAAATGAGATTTAATTTGGTAATCTCACTCAGGAGCTGCTGAATTGCTGGTGTGGAAAAACAAGAAAATTACAGCACAGAAACAGGCCATTCAGCCCAGCCACTCTGTGCTGGTGTTCCTTTTGCCCATGGGCAATACTTTGAATTGCTTGTGCATCACAAACAATGCTGACTTCCACCTCTGCAACATCATCCTGCCTCTGCCTCAGTTCAGCCCATCTACTGTTGAAACTCTCAATATGCTGATGTTACTCCTGGACTTGACTGTTCCATTGCTGCCCCAGATACCCCCCCTTCCACCAGCCTCCAGGAACAGACTCGTCAATGACAAGGCTTCCTGTATCCTGTCCCATACTAGATCTCATTCATCCGTTAACAACCTATGGTCTCTGACCTATATTGGGTTCCAGCCCCTGAGCTCCTCAAATTTATAATTCTCACCCTCATTTAAATCCCTTCAAGGCCTCTGCCCCTCCCTGTCTCTGTAATCTTCTCCAGCCTTACAAGCTGAGAGCTCTGCATTCCTCTGACTCTGGCCTCCTGTGCATCTCCCACTCCTTTTACTCCTCCTTGCTGGCCTTGCCTTAATCATCACTGGGCTTAACTCTGAAATTCCCTCAGTAATGCCCTCTGCCTTCCTGAAGACTCACCCCTTTGACCAAGATTTTAGTTGTCCCATCTGGTGTCTCTTTTTCTGGTGTCAATTTTTATCTGATTGTCCTTCTGTGGCGAGTCTTGGGAGGTTTTTCTGCATTAAAGGCTTTAAAATACAAATTGTTGTCATTGTCCCTACCCTGTTCCCATATCTCTCTTTTCCATTTTCGTTCAACTACTTATCTCCAGAAACTATTTTCAAATATTGATATAGTTTCTGATTCAGTCACTAACTCTGGTAGCGGATTCCACAGCTTCACAATCCTTTGTTTCAAAAACATTTCTTCCTCCACTCAGTGCTAAATCTTACTTTTAATCTTGAATCTGTGCCCCAGCTTTCCTCATTCAGAGTATAATTTTTAAACCAAAATATACCACCTCACATTTACCGACATTGAATTCCATCTGCCCCTTGTTTGCCCATTCCACCATTACATCAATATTTCCTTGAAGCATCCTGTGAACCTCAGAATTATTTACTGTATTTCCTATTTTAGTGTCTGCAGATTTGGAGGCCGTCCCCACTAGCTGAATATCCAAATCCTCGACTTACGTAGTGAACAGAAACTGTCCCAGAACAGCATCCACTTCCAACCCTTTCAGAAAGTGCCTTTAACTCCTACTCTGTTTTCTCTCTTCTAACCAGTTTTTAATCCAATTTGTTACCTTCCTCTAATTCCGTAGTCATCGTCATCTCTCGTAGTCACTGGGTTTCTGTAAGTCCATGTACAATGCATCTATCACATTTCCCTATCTACTGCAACCATTACCTCCTTAAAGAACTCGTAACAGATTCTCCAAGTAGAATCTTACTTTCTGGAATCCCTCTTAGGTGTTGTCTCCATCTAGACAGACATTCAGTATCTTTTAATTCAGATCCAGAATTTTCCCTGACACATACTAAGCCAACTGACTTTATTAGCCAGGTTAGGTCTATTTCCTTTTTGAAAATGTGTGTTGCATTGACCGCTCTGCAGCCTTCCAGCACACCTCCACTCTCAATAGAATTTCTAGGGCCCCTTGCAAGTGTAACTCTCTTCTATCTAGGTTAGATTAGAGCAGGCTTTACTCTGCATCTCACCTGTGCTGTATCTGACCTGGGGCTGCTTGATGCACAGTGTTCCATCTCTATCAAAACTGACTGTGATGAGCACAGACATGAAATGCTCCAGTAAAACTTAAACAAACAATTATACTGCTAAAAGTAATCAGGCTGTTGCCATGGTGACCACAGCGTAATGTGAAGCAGGAAAAAGTGGACGGTTCTTATCAGTGTTTGCATAATTCTATTCCAGGATCTGAAAAGTGCCCCAGTCACTGACTCTGCTTGTCAAAGGAATCCTGGAGTCTGGGGTTATTTAAATAAGAGTTTGCCTGTAGTTGTAGCACATTGTATATTCTAAATGTAATGACTGTAATATGCATAGAACAGTGTGACCTTCAGTATTGTCTTGGCTTGTGACAATTTACGGGGAGTGGTATAAATGTTCTGCAGTTGCTGATTGAGTTGGCGACATGGGGATTAAACAAGGGTTCATCCATTGTTTGTTCGAGTGTCTGATAAAGCCATAGTTTTAAAGGTATGCAGAGTGCATATCAGATCTGTGACACTGCCCTTGCATCTGAGTGTAATAGTGTCCCTAAGGATTGTAATAAGGCTGTTAACTTAAAGCAGGACACCAGGATATTGCCAGTCCAGGATCTTTTAAGTCATGAAGAAAAGTGAGGCAAACGCAACTTGCTTTTTGTAGAAGCTGGAAGATTGAGGACTTGCATTTTCCTCTCAGAAATGTCTCCAGTGTTTTGCAAGCAATGAATTGCTTCACTGTGAAGCCATGGTGTCGTTGACATTATATCCGTTTTTCCCCACAGAGAAATACCAAAAACACCGATGAAGCAAACGGCCAGTTCATCTGTTTCTGGTGGAGTTAGCTGAGGGAGGAATGTTGGTCCAGGACACAGATGGAATGATGCCATTGGGTCAGGCAGACAGACAGTTTAATATCTCATCTAAAGACTAACAGTGTAACTCTGCCCTAGATTCTGGATTGACATGCTGCCTTGAATTTTGTGCTCAGGTTCTGGTGTGGGGTTTCAAAGATGATCTGAATATTTTGCCAACTGAGTCAAAATAATATGGAAGATTTAGGATCAAAATATTCAAAGTTCATCTCCCTATGATGATCTTGTGTCAAGACATCTGGCTGCTGTTGACCTCAATACAGAGAGGAAGAAAACTAAGGACTGGGTATTAGCAACTTGGAAGGAATGAGAGAGGAGATTTCAGAGGGGAACTGTGCAGAATATTAATAAGAAATGAGAAAATGAGTGACTGAGGATGGATTGTGAGAACTACCTGATACATTTTTAAAAACATATGAAACACAGGAAGGCATCACACTGGCACTGGTATCTTTCAGGATTATGTAACACAAAACTCACTGTATCTCATTTGTTGTAAAATGCAAGTTGTTTTCTTCAAGCTAAACACTTTAAAACATTTGATCATCCATACAAGGAGAGATAGAAGATGCCCACACTCTGACTTGTCACATTGAGATAAGGAAATGACTCAGTGGTGACCTGAGTGTGAGATTTCTGTTTAAAACTGTGTATTTGCGAAGTATGATTTTTGAAAACTCGAGCCAAACCTCTGGTGTTAGAAATATATTTAAAAATGTATCTGTGACAGAACCAATGCAAGCTGCACGCCTTAAACTTTTACGGAGTATAATGACTGTAGCCTCCCTTTGGATCTGTAATCTGTATCACTCTGCTTACCCACTCCTGCCACTGGAAACAGTTTCTCTTTATTTACTTTATCAAATTCCCCCTTACGCATTACTGATTTATTGTGAGAATATATCTGGACCTAATACTCAGCAGGGAAAGAAACAGCAGCATTTTTTTTTAAGGGGACAGAGATGATCTTTAAGGGAACACTATAAAAGAATATGTGCTTTGTACCGCCTCAGGATATCTCAAGACACTTCCTGCCTTAACAAAGTGCAGTAAATGTTCACCTTTCTTTCCTACTTGGGTATGAAGGGAGGAAAGTGGGATATTGATAGTTAGCACACACAGTGTACCCTGAAAACTAAACTCATCAATTGATGCCTTACTTAAGTGGTGGATCAACATATTATTTAGCATAGCCAAGATCACAACAGTTCCACTGCACAGGATCCCTCAATTTTTATTTTTCTACTGGCTGCAGTTATAACAATAAACAGAGGATCTTTATTTTAACCTCAAACATTTTTTTTTAAGTAAGAAACAGTCTAATAGTAAGTGCTATAAAAAATGGTGACCTTAAACTCTGTCGATAGTTGTGGGTTGCCTTTTAGCTTGCCTTTTTATCATTGGGATAGTTAAAGGTATTAGCTTTTGCTCAGTGGCAGCAATCTCGCCTATGAGTCAGAAGCTGCTCATTTCGCGTCCCACTCCGGAGACAATGCACATCAAGGGAGTGCTGCACTGTCAGAGGTGCCATCTTCTGGATGAGACACCTTCCATCTGATTTCTCGGGCAGAAGTAAAAGATCCCACTACTAGTCAAAGGAGAGCAGAGGGGGTTCTTCCAGGTGTCCTGGTAATATTTTATCTTTTAACCAACATCACTAAAATATAAATTACCTGGTCATTATCATAATACTGTTTGCGGGATCTTGCTGTGTGCAAACTGGCTGCTGAGTTTCCTACATTACAACATTGATGACACTTCAATGGGACTTCATTGGCTGTAAAGCACTTTGGGACATCTGGAGGTTGTGAAAAGTGATATAGAAATGCAAATCTTTCGTTCTTGTTGGTTTTGAGTTTTAGCGATGTTAGAACTGATTTTCTTTGAACTTAACCCGGGATTTTCAGGGTCCAGTTGATTTTTTTCCCACTGATTTTTCTTTTTTCAAACATTAAAAAATAAACCTGAAAAAGCCCAGAATTTTAAATCGATGACAAAAACGGAATTTAAAAATCTTTACCTCTGTTTCCAATCTCTCTTCCATTGCACGCTCCTGTGAATTCCGTTTACTTCACTAGTGTGTTCATTGTTCAAAGTTATAATCAACTGGAATTGCTTAGCTTGTCACTGAAAAAAACTTTATTTGAAAATATTGGCCATCCTGACTTGGAACTATACAGCTGTCCCTTAACTATTACTGGGTCAAAATCCTGGAACTCCTATGGGTGTACCTACACCACATGGACTGAAGCGGTTCTAGAAGGCAGCTCACCATCACCTTCTTGAGGGCAAATTTGGGTTGGGCAACAAATGCTGACCTAGCTAGCAACGCCCACATTCCGTGAAAGAATATAAAAAAAAACTCACCAGTGGAAACATAAGCCATGTGTTAACTTTAGATTAAGGCCCCTTGTGTTGTTCTTACAGTTTGCCTTCATCCCACTTTCAGAATAGCAGCTTACTTCACAATTTCCATTTCCTGTACCAACTCTCGAGCTGCTCCTGAGTGAACTTGTCTTTTAATGCTGGGGACTGGGCAATTTTGTGCATGAGGTTTATCCCAGCATGTGTTTAAAAACTGCTAACCTTTTGGTACTCTTGCAGAGAGGTTAGACTTTAATCTCAGCAGTCAGGATTAGTTTTGAGTCTAGGTTCTGGATGTGAAATGATCTTAACATAAGGATGCAGTACCAGTAGCTATTGGTGATGAAATAACATCTTACAGTTGCACATTAAGGTATTTTATTACAGTTCGACCATTTCATCCTTGCCCCAAATCAAAGCCATATTTAACAACAACTTGTGTTTATAAAACACCTTTAATTTAATTAAATTTCACATGGAACTCCATGTACATTATAAAACAAAATTTGACACCAAGTCACGTAAGGTGATATTAGGGTAGGTGACAGTTAGGTTTTAAGGGACATCCTAAAGGAGAAAAGAGAGGTGAAGAGTTTTAAGGAGAGAGTTCCAGAACTTAGGGCCACGAAAGCTGAAGACACGTCTGCGAGTGGTGGACCGATTAAAACCAGGGATGGACAAGAGGCCAGAATTGGAGGAATGCAGACACCTCAGGGCTAGAAGGGATTAAAGAGAGAGTGGCAAGGGCCCAGAGGGATTTGAAAACAGTGATGAGAATTTTAAAATCAAAGTACTTTTCAGGTAAATTGTAGATCATTCAATGCCTAATGCAATGTTGTTGCCAGGATTTCAATGAATTTTAATAGTGGGAATGTTATATTTTAATATAATCACTTGAAGCAATCCTAGAAAAATGATAGAAATAAAAGCAAAATGCATTTGTTGCACAACAGGGTGGGTTGGAGTTAGGCTAAAGTACTGAGTGAGGTACTTTATCAGGATCCTGATTACTGTTACTCGTTGCTAAGTATAACCATGAAATGTGCCCTTCCAGACTTGGGTTGTGTCTGCAGGGAGCATTTTGAGCTGTACAACGCTTTGGTGAAGCACCAATGATTATCTCTCTCTGAGGAGCAGTGCGAGTCAGTTTCAGATGATGGAATCACACCAAGCAAATTGCACATCAAAGCTTATCAATTCAGTGTGACTACTCTGGTGGTATATTGTTAAATAAACCGAGTGATAGTATAATACTCTGTAGCAGTTCAAATTCCATGCACGCATTAGAGCATAAGCAATAGGTGCGGGAATGTAAATGTGCACCATTTGATGCAGGTGGACTGGATAGAAAATTATGCTGATTAATGTTTTATCAATAGAGATAAAAGCAAAGAACTGCGGATGCTGGAAATCCAAAACAAAAACAAAAATACCTGGAAAAACTCAGCAGGTCTGGCAGCATCCATCGATGCTGCCAGACCTGCTGAGTTTTTCCAGGTATTTTTGTTTTTGTTAATGTTTTATCAATGTTTAAATCTGTTTTTCTGTCTGCCAGGTTGTCCCCTAATACCATGGTAACACCGCACAAGAAGAGCATGCTAGGAACAGGAAACTACGACGTTAATGTCATCATGGCTGCTCTTCAAACTAAAGGTTACGAAGCTGTTTGGTGGGACAAACGAAGGTAAGGACAATCAGAAGACTGTGGGTTTGAGTCCAGAGATTTGGTCACACAATCTAGGCAGACATTTCAGTGCAGGACTTATTCGGAGGTGCTGTCATTTGGATGAGGTGCTGAACTCAGTTCCTGTTCACTCCAGTGAATGTGGATGAAGATGTAGGTCTGCGGTGAGAAATTTCCTCCCTCAGAGGATTGTGAATCTTTGGAATCCTCTACCCGAGAGGGCTGCGGATGCTCAGTCGTTGACTGATAATCAATAGATTTTTGATCTTTCAGGGAATCGAGGGATATGGGATCAGATGGGAATGTGGAGTTGAAGTGGCTCAGCAGAGCAGGATTGAGGGGCCGTTGTGCCCTGTAGCTTACTCCTGCTCATGTTTCTTATGTTCTCATAACCTATCAAACTATTTGAAGGAGAACAGTTTACCTTGCCATTCTTTACCTTGCTAATCTGACCATTTCTCTCATTGCTGTTTGTGGGAATTTGCCATACAAATTGGCTGCCATGTTTCCCTACATTACAACAATGGCTACTTTTTAAAAAAAAAAGGCTTCATTGGGTGTAAAGTGCTAAGGGACATCCTGAAGAGGTGAAAGACATCATATAATTTTAAGCTATTTCATAACTTTTCAAAATGAGTGCAATCTTACTCTTAGGGCCATCAGTTGAGTATAAGCTATTGTAATACTCTTTCTGTTGTTAGGGTAAAGTTTTCTTTTGTAATTTTTTGCATTTTTTAATAATGGAATGAGCGTTGCCACTGCTGTTCATTTGGAGGTGGCATGGGACTTAGGACAGGACTGACAGCAAATGGAGTCTATTTAAACAGCCTCTGCGAGCTACAGTAAACAGTACACATGACTGAAATTGCAGCAGTATTCTGATAAAAGTAAGACAATTTCTCCAGCAAACTGTAGAGAGTGGTGGATAGTTACTTAATAAAAATTATATATGTAAAATCTGTCCCAGTCATTTACAGCAAGTGATTGGTGAGAGAATTACCCAGTCATCTCCATCCTAGCCCTGCCTTGTGTCACTATAAACCACCCTAAAATTAAGGAATTTTGGAAAGCAGCTGCTGTGCGTGGCACAAACAGCACATGCATATCGAAACAGATACATATGTGAAATAAGACTAGCACATCTTAGGTCTAATTTACTGCAAGATGCAGGCGTTCATCAGTGAAGTTTTTTTTATTTCACAAGCATTTTAAATTAGGTTTTATCTTTTGTAGCTACAAAAACAGAATAAAAAATGATCCCAAAACTTGACCAGCTAAATGCAATTTACAGCTGCAGCTCTGCTCCAACATTCAGAATGCAGTTTTGTGTTGCAGGAGCTGTTAGATTTGACCAGGGTTGTTTTTGTTTGCAAGAACAACCAGTTTGATGACGCAAATCATGTTGAATTGCATCACGTAAGTGTTACAGTGTTGTGTCCATGTGATTGTGAAGATGGGGGAAGCTCTTTGTTCTTCTGGCTCTTGAATCATCATTTTGCTTCAGAATTATGTTATGCTTGACAAAATGTAAATGTTTATATGTTCCGGCCCTGATGTGCACCGACAGCTGACATAATTCGTACTATTTATGGCTCCTTGTGCCCTCATTAAGGCAAGAGCACCAGCAGCCTCTCGGTCATGCTGAGGCTCATCTTTACGCTGAGAGTGATGCAAGCGAATGCCCAGCATCCCGAACTGTGTGTCAGAATTCTATACATGCAGTTTTTGAAAGATCCCACCCCTCGACCCCACTCCACCCCCGCCAAAGCTGGAACTGAATCCAATTGTAGAACCCCGCTTGTCACCCTAGTTTGAAGACAGCTAACTCTGCACATACTGGAAATTGAATCTCCTGGCCTCTGTGGATCAGTGGCACTTCAGAGCAGCTTTTGTGTGCCTATGTTTCACTGTGCAGCTCTGCATAGGTGAATGTTTCTGTTATCTCAAGATCAATTTCAAAATCTGAAATATTTTGCTTTCTGCACCAATTGGTGTGAATTCTTGTTAAAAATGCTTTTATTTTTGAGAGTTTAGTCTGTTGTTCCAACCCAAATTATTAGAAGCCAACAGTTGGTAAACTCTTCAACTTTGTCATCTGCTAAATCCTAGCAAAGAACTTGTATTTATGAGCATCTTTAACATAGTAAATGGTCCAAAAGTCTTGTATTTATAGAGCACCTCAAACACGTCTCCCTGTATCCTGATATTTTTGCATTTTTTTCAGAGATGTTAATACTATTGCTCTTTCAAACGTGATGGGCTTTATTATGAACATCCCCTCCAGCTTGTGTTGGGGTCCGGTGAAGCTTCCCCTTAAACGGCAACACTGGATTGGCGTACGCGAGGTTGCTGGAATCTATTACAACCTCGACTCGAAGCTGAAACTGCCAGATCAGATCGGTAACGAGGATGAACTCAGGTTAATTGATCACTGAGGTTGATTTCTGTGATCGGATTTATTTGCGCCCTGTACGGTGGTAGCTGTATAAGTGTGAAGCAGGGAAAGCTGGTGTGTGAAATGTCAGTTAGATGTACAGTGACCCCCTCCTGTGTTTGTGTTGGACTTTGGGCGAGTACAGAATTGTGTTGGCATGTGATGCTTTCCACAGCCAGCTAGCCCACTGACACTTAATAAGTATTCTCCCTTGCTAATTTTGCTGTTTATCTCTTGAACCTCATGCTAATGCTGAGTTCTGTACTCAGCGACAGCCATCAAGGGAGCATGCTTCAGATAAGAGTCCTGAGTGGCAGCATATTATTTATCTGTTAGATCAAAGGGAGGCAATTGTAGCGAAGCCTGATCTGCCCTTGACCAGCAATCACATTCCAACAGGAGCCATTGAACCTCCATCATTTAAATTGCACATATTGCATCCTGGTCCCTGTGTGAGGTTTTTATTCAGCCTCATGGCATTGGTGTCGCTGGCAAGCCCAGCATTTATTGCCCATCCTCAGTTACCTCGGTGCTGGTGGGCTGCCTCTTGGAACGTTGCATGCGTTTATAGCAGTTTGATACAAGGTGGGTTGGTCAGGGAATTCCTTTTAACTGCATCTCATCCTGTTTAACAGAAAATTATCTCTGCTGACGCAGCCGTGAGGATGTTACAGTCACCCGCCGTGCTCCTGGATGGAAATTGGCCAGGGTCCCTGCACCAGACCAGCATCCAGTGTTCGCTCCTTCCACACTACCACCACCACACACACACACACACCCCACACCCCCACAGTTACCTAGTTGGTGTGTGTGAGAGAAAGGCATGAGAACAGGATCCCAATTGAATGGAGGAAAATTAGATCCAAGTTTGAAGTATTGGAACTTCCTGACTTTGGAATTTAAATAGCCACAGCGCGTGAGAAAATCTGCTGCACAGTGGTCTGTTTGGCAAATGTTTGAAATCAATATAATTTAAGACCATTCTGGAACGCAGTGTCAATCACCAGACTGTTAACTATCAGCAACCCACTGCTGTTTTAATATACTTGCATTTATCTAGCACCATATCAATGCTAAGGCAATAAGGTACTTTGAAGTGACTAGTTGTGCAGGCAAATAATCCTCTGCCTCTATTGGTTTGTGTACAGGTGTCAAAAGGGCTTGGCTGCAATGTCCTGCCTAGTTGGGTAGCTTACTAGTGTCATGGTCCACACATATGCATACTGGTCTCTTGGGTGAAGTGCTGGAGAGCACTTTGCAGCCATTATCCTACCTCATTCAAGGAGTCAGCAACTTGGAATCATAGAACAGTGCAACACAAAGACGCCTTTCAGCCCATAGAGTCTGAAAAAATGGGGTGAGAGGAATGAACACAAAGCGGTAACTTCATTGGAATGTTGGAGTGTAAAAGTTTATAGAAAGATATGATTTGTACAATCATATCTCTTGGTTATCTGATGGTTGATGTGTTACTGCCTGTATTCAGCATGAGTTGTACATTGTGTTGAAGGTTTTCTCTTATGCTGTATTGTATATTTCTGATCTTCACACAGAAAGTTTTTGAAACACCAGCTGAGGGGGAAGAACTGTGAGCTGCTATTGGTTGTTAGCGAAGAGGTTGAAGTTCATCAAAGCTGGAGAACAGATGGCTGACTTGGGGATATCCCAATTGAACTAAGCCTTGCAATCACTACAGCTCCATATTCTACGAACAGAAGCAAAACTCTTAAACCACAGCAACCGTTGAAGACTCTATCGGCCGAAAAGGAATTCCTTTTTAGCTCTGCATATCTTTAAAAGACTTGGTGACTTAAATATCCTAAAGGAGAGTTGGTGCTTTTTAAAATCTATGAATTACTCAAAGAGCAGAAAATCTTATGAGGGACGAAAAGTGTTTTGTCTTTGTTTTGTTGCTTAAGTGAAGAAAAAAATGTAAATTATATAAATATCGAAATTGGGGGGGGGGAATTATCAAAAATATGGGGGCAGCCAGGTAAAGCTTCAGGTCTGGGGCCAAGACTAAACTAAACAAGAATTTCAAATCCTTGCCTAAGGCCCAATTAAATTCCTTGCTCTATAAGTAAAAACTCTAAATGCTGGAAATATTCGGCAGATCAGGCAACATCTGTGGCAAGAGAAACAGAGCTAACCCTTTAGGTTGGTGACCTTTTATCGAGAAAGTTGTTGCTTGATTTGGTATATCTGAGTAACGTATCCCGTCCCCCCAACCTGCTTTCCCAGCCAGCAATGGCTACCCAGTCTTTTTTTTTTTTAAAAGAGTCATCAAAACTTCCACTCACAAAAACATTAGGTTGTTGCTAAAAATTGGGGCGAGGTCTGTGCTGGGCATAATGGCCCATTTTTGGAGATTATTCCCTTTCCTGTCTACGTGCAGCAGCCCATGTAATTTGAGAGGCCTTGAAGTGACAAATCAAGTTTTTAAAATTAGTGTTTTGGCTATCTGTTTCTTAAAATGGACACAGAGCTTAAAAGTGGTCGCTGCATTGACAATCTGGTCAAAGGTAGAGAACATTGTTGAGATTGTTCAAATCCTGTAGGTATTAGTTTTCCTGTATGCATTGTAATTTGACAGAAGTTTGTACTACCTGTTAGTGCCAATGGAAGTGTCTGTGCTATTCAAATGTCCTATAGCACTCCACATTAGTGACATCCAGGGGTAGCTTTAACATAACTCACCAGACTGGAACCCTACAGTACTGGGTGGATCACCAGTTTTACGCCCCACCCAGTATTAATCTCCACTGATTTCAATAGGGAGTGAAATCGGGTGGGGTGTGAAACCAGCATTGCAGCCTATTCTCATCTGTTTCCCAAAAGGAGGGAGGGGTGGAGGGCGGGGGTGGTTGGAGTTTGGGTAGAATTTCCCCCAGCCCCACGCTGTGTCAGGAAATAATTGTCTGATCGACCAAACCCAGAAATTGGGACCAGTGGCAAATTATATAAAACAAATAATGTGGACGGGTTAAGATAACCAACAGCACAAATTCTTGGGCAAGCAGGCACTCTTTTTAGGCACCTTAATAATTGTCTGGACAATCTATTGAAAAAGAGCAGGGACTTGTTGGGAGATTCCAAATTCCCCAAACTAAAATTTGTTGGCTACATTTCATAAAACTTAAAAATTTACTTCATGTAAATAATTTTATTTAGCTGATCAGACAACCCAACCACTGATGCAAGGACTGGAGACTGGGGGTTGATTATATTTCTCTTTGTTCTAGGAGTTTGCAGATAGACTGATCATCTGTGCATCTCAGAGAGGTCTGCACTCTGCCAGCATGTTTTGTGGTTTAATGTATGGCATCAAGTCTCACTGTAAGATCAGATATTGAGAGAAAAGGAGGGAGCAAGTTCACAATGGAATCATTTTCCTCATACTCACTCTTCCCTAATTTTGACCGCTGTGAATGTTCCTTGGGTTTCCTCTCGTTGTAAAAAGTGTAGCGCTGTGGATTTAGATCAGCTGGCTTGGCTTGATTTTATATTAAGGGTCCTGGTAAAAATGATGTAATTAACAACAACTTTGCATTTCTTGAGTGGGCTTTAGCCAGGAGACTTGAAATGACAGTATAGCGACTAACCCATGATAGTATCTTAAATCCACCAATATGGACAAACTGAGAAAGTATTGGCTGTTCTGATCGGAAGAATAAAAGCATTGAGAAGCCTCAATCTTATTTACTAGTTGTGGCCTGATTGGTCATGGGCACGGTTCCGTTTTTAAAAAATGCTCCCCTTCACTAGGTACTTGAAGACTGTGACAGCTCTGGGGCGTGCTATCCTTGGAGTTGCCATGTTCTCATTGCTGACTGTGCGCCATCATCACTCAGTTGCTGGACACCAAAATGCTTGTCACCTGCTGAAAAAGTGGCTGGTGTACATCTTTTTAAAAAAAAACTTTACCATTGGTGCCCAAATAGAGGGCAGGATTGTGGTTTCAATGAAGGAAAGACTTGAATTTCTATGGCGCCCTTCATGACCTCAGGATATCTCAAAGCGCTTTACAGCCAATGAAGTACTTATGAAGTGTGGTCACTGTTGTAATGTAAGGGTGAGATTAGTAAAGTCAGTGGCCTCCCTTATCCATAATTTGTGAAATCACCTACACTTACTGCAAACTAAAGTTGGAATAAGTAGACGTGTAGAATTGGCCAACAGAATTTGAGTTGGCTAGAAACTAAACTGATCTGAATTTTATAGCTGCATTTCAGAAAACCCAAGGAAGAGAAAAGGCTATTCACTTCAACAAATTCATCTCTTTGGCACAAATATTTAAATAGCAGATTCGCCATCGATGAAGATTTTGGTTGGCCTTGAGCTCAGACCCAGAAAGTGATAATTTAGTCAGCTCACTTGTGGTTAGGCAGGTAGGTGATCTCAAAATGCTGGTTTGTAATTTGAGTTTGAGTTAAGCTGCTACTTGGACTCCTTTGGCTGTCCCAAGTAATACTCCCTGAGTTTCCCACTCAGCAGCTGCATGGACCTTTTCAGTGGTTTGCAGTGAGTTGGAGAAGTATGGAGTAACTGGTATCTATTCCCAGCTGGCCTGGTCCTCATCTTGTTTATAAGTCTTGAAAATGTAAACAGCCTTGAGCACATCATCACTCGAGTCCGGTGGCTGCTTGAAAGAGGGGAGAAAAACAAGGCAACAGTGTGAAGGGAAGAGGATGTTTATTGGAATGTAAATAGGGACACAGTGAGGGAGGAGTGCAGTCCGATCAGATGTAGCAGTGCCCAGTTTAATTGTGTGATCAACAATCCAATGCTGAGTTGACACTCTGGAAAGAAGTGATGCATCCAAACTTGCAAACCTCTTGATACTCCAAAGCTGAAGGGTACGGGAGGAGTGAGACCTTCTGCCGCTGGTACAGCCCAGTCACGTTTACAGAGAGCGCATGCTAAAGGCAGGGGATTATCATTGCATCAACGTTTCCCACTGACCACAACTAGTTTCAAACATGTGAAAATTGGATATGGAAATCTGAACGGTATCTCATTTGGGAAGCTGAAACCTACCAAAAGTCAGGCATTGTTACGCTTAACCAAGATGAATAGGAAAGGGGAAGTGCAACTGGATGCTCTTCTGTTTTCAAACTTTGTCATCATTGAGACGAAAATGGATGGGTTCCTCACACTTTAATAGAGTATTAAAGTATTAGAGTATTGTTTTGTCAGTTACTGGAATGGTAATGAATGTTCAGACCTGTACCGGGGAAGGAATTTTCACAAGTGTAACCTTAGCATCTACATGGGAGTTGAGGTTTGGATACAGTAAAGTAGATTATGGAGGGGGCTGGAAACAGTATTTGTAGGTTGTTTGGGTCTGGAGTGGCAATTGTAGGTTATGAGGGTGGTCTGGAGATGGTATTTGTATGTTCTGGGGGCGTTGGAGAAAGTCATGTAAAGAAAATGTAAGTGACGCAGTGTTGTTTTCATCATCCTGACGGACAGTGCACATAAAACTTTTGTGGCCATGGTTGCGGAATTCCAATACTGCAGCGTTCCTGGATGTGACCAACTTGTATAATACATTTGTCTTTTATTTTGGCACTGTGAACTGGAAGGAAAGCCTCTCAGTCAATATAGCATTTCATTAAGGGGAGGGGGTTAGTTCTGGCCCTCATTTTAGAAGGGGTTGTTATTAAGTTACTGTTCAGAGAATTGGCCAAAGTTTGTTGTATTGGCAATCCCCCAATGCAACTTTGCTGCTTTCTCCCATTAATCAGATTAGAGCAAGGAAAATCGAGCCTATCCAACAGGGGCTCTGCAAATGTGTGTATCTCTACTGCCTCTGTTGCACTTTAAAAATGATAACTTTATTGCATAGTGAACACAGAACTTGGCATGATTGCAGGCAGAAAGGAAATCAGTCTGTATTTTTACATTATTGACACCCTGTCGCTGTTAGTTATCCCTTAAATTTGGGAGAGGGATGAACAGTACAAAGCTGTATAAAAACACTATATGTTTTGGGTAATTGTGAGGATCATTTTTGTTTCAAGTTCCTCAGGCCACATAAATAAATTGAGTTTCTGATCTGCCAGCCTTGTGACCCTTTCTTCATCCTATTTTGTGTTGTGTCTATGTGAATAGAAAAAAAAAATTGTTTTAAAAAAACCTTCCATTAATTTGTTTAAGTATGAAACTAATAGTTTTTGTGGCCTTAATGTGTAACATGAAAGAGTTTATGGCAGTGTTTAAGAAAAGTCACTATTAAACTTTTCTTGTCAACAGACTTCAGTTTCCAATTCTTCCTTCCAACTGTTGTCTTATCTGAGGGCAGCCTGGTTATTTTGATATATAATGAATACAAATAAGAGTTTTATTGGAGGCTAGCAATTACTGTGGCTGATATTCTTAGACTTAGTTCTTCAGGACCCATGTGGGACAATGGGCAGCAAGACTCTTGCCACCGGTCCCAGTCCATTGCAATCTCTTGCTGCAGCCAAGGTGCTGGTGTCCCGCTCTTGGAGGTCTACCTTAAATGTACTTTGTCGGGTCTCTGGTCGGCCCCTGTTGTCTTCCATCTGGTGGTGTCCATTCTACTGCCACATCGGGAGGTGGAATGTGTGTCCTGCCAGCATCAGCCGTCGTTTAGTCACAATGTCCTGCAGGCGCCTCTGACCAGCCCTCCGTAGCACTTCCTCGTTTATGATACTGCCCATGTGATGTCCAGGATCTTACGTGGGTGGTGTTGGTGAAAGGTGTTCAACTTAAGTGGTACCTTTGCTGTTCTCTTCCATGTCTCTTTGGCATAGATCGCAGTTGGCACTACTATGGAACTGTAGAGTCACAGCTTCATGGCTGTGTTGATGGTGGGATGCCCAAACAGTGTGGAGCAATTGGAAGACCAGTGCTGCTTTGCCAATCCTTGTGTGGTCATCGATCTCTACATCACCCTCCCTGGGAAATATTGCATCCAAGGTAGAGAAAGTGATTGGCATCCTCTATTCTGTTACCCAATGGTGAAAGGAAGGCCTTGTTGCTACCCAGTCATCATTGTCTTGGTCTTCTCGCAGCTGATGTGTAGACCAACCTTGGCACAGCTACTCTCAAGACTGGTAGTCATATTTTGGCGCACCCGCAATTCTTCATCCAGGGAGGCGATATCTGTGAAATCCAGGCCTGTCAACCGGTGGCGCTGCCACAGAATGCCAGTGTGTGCACCCACCATTGCCTTCCTCATGATGAAATCAATAATTAAGAGGAAAAGGAATAGGGCGAGTATGCGGCCTTGCCGTACTCCTGTGATGATGTTGAAAGAGTCCATGGCACCTGTGCTGATCTTGATGCAGCAGCTGGAGTTGCAATATAAGGCTTTGAATATGTTAATGTACCACATCCAGAATGTCGTACTGGACTTGAGTAACTGCAGAATGGATGCTCTCGAAAGTCACCTTGAAATCAAGGGTATCGTCTACTTCTGCTTTCAACCTGTTGAGTACCATGCTGAAGACCTTGCCAGGTACTGACAGCAGTGTAATGCCCCTCCAGTTGTTGCAGGGGCTGAGGTTCTTTTTCTTCGGCAACTTGATGATTACTCCTTGCCCCCAGTCATCTGGGTCACCCTTCATAATCCTGATCTGGTTGAACAGGTCTGTGAGCTCAATTATGACAGTGTTCTTGTCGCGTTTCAATAGCTCTGCTGGTGTCTCGTCAATTCCAAGCCTTGTTGTTCTTCAGGCTGTTGAAGGCTCTTTGGACCTCTGATCTGGCAATTTCTCCCAGGTTCACGTTCAGCTGCTGAGGTGCAGTGCGGCCAGTGAACTCTAACGTGGAGCTGGGATTGGGCTGGTTGAGGATCTCAGGGTTCCAGCCACCTCGCTTCCGCCTCCTTGACCGTCAATAACATCCTGCCGTCCTTGCCCTTGATTGATGCAATGGTGTTGCTTCTTACACAAGTCAGTTCCTGTACGATCCTGTAAAGCATCTTGGTGTTGTTCCGATTTGTTGCTTCTCGTGTCTCCCTTGTGCCAAATTGCCTTGTTTCCATAACTTGCTATATTATTAACACTGACCCATAAACAGTTTAGCACCTTGGACAGAGAACCATCATAGACTAATCTCACTGGTAAATTTAGAGGTTTGCACGGCAGAGTGGGGGTGATTGAGTTATGTCAATAATGCCACTACACTTTGAATGTTTGCTGATATTGATGCTCTAGCGAGAGGAACACTTCCTCTGATTGATCAACTGTAAACTGGGTCCCACGAACGTGTAGCCAAGAATGTGTGCACTATGAATCCAGATCATCACCAGTGCACACATCCTCCTGTCATGCCTTCAGCAGTCAGGACTCTAAGCTCTTAAATTCTCTTCCTAAACCTCTCTGCCTGTCTTTCCTCCCTTAAGACACTTATGTCAATAAGACATAAAAGAAGTCCAAACTATGTGCATCACATTGTTTTTTTTTTCCATTATTAAAATGGACTTTCTGCTGAACTCAACAAGATGGCTGCTACAAGTCACATGATCTTTGTCCTAGAACTTACCAACATAAGTTACAAGAACAAAAGAATCATCATGAAACCTCTCAGCCAATTATAAGGACATTATAATCAGTAAACCAGGGAACTCTCAGATTGAAACTCATTTTTCCTACAAAGTTGTTAACAGACCAATCTTACACCTGATACTGTCCAGGTCCATTTCAAAATGAAACTATTGAGGGGACAATAGAAATCATCTGCATCCTGATAAGCTTAGCCCTGTAACGCAGTCAGAGGGTCTGCCTGGACAATAGCTTCCCTTTACAAGATCCTCAGTACGGATGGTAACTCTTTCAAAAACTAATGGCTGGAACATTATCAGTCCTGAAACCAAAGCCAGTCCCAGACACTAGATAAACATCCCTTTTGAAATCACTGTGGAGAAAGGAGGTCATGTGACTCAAGTGACCATTTTGAAATCTCTATATTCCTTTGAGGATAGAGAAACCCTCAGTCTGCTGAATTACCAACTAATTGAACAGACCTATCGCAGGATTCCCAGCTGATCAAGCAGTTGGTAATTGTGTCTCAACTCCTCGAAGCCTGTTTGATTTTAAAAGTCTCTCTTCATCACCTGCCAATCAGTCAATCCAACAGAAATCCAATGGTGCTGAGCTGCCATTTGTTTCAAGGATTTTTGTGTTGCAGGCTCCAACCAGGAACTCACCTGGGCTGAACTCCGCCACGCAGGAAGCCCCCTCTGGACTTGTGATTTCCAGAGTCTGAGAAGTCAATGAACTAATATTCACTTCTGTGTTTTTTTTTACTGTTGTTATCCATAGTTGCAAAAACTCCCTCTCTTCCATCCCCTCTTTGTGTGTGTGTGTGTGTGTGTACGAAATTAATCATAAAAAGATTGATTAATCATAGAAAGAATTTGCTGCGTGTTACCTATAAAATTGGGCCACACAAGCTGAGGGTTTGGGGAAACACACCACAGCCTACTTTAAAAATAATTCAAAAACACCTCTGCTTATGGACAGGTGGGGAGAGGATAAAAAGGTTCAGTTTCTCTCTCTCCTGTCCGTAACGCATTCCTTAAACGCTACCTTTTTGACCGATTTTTTGATCACCTGCCCTAATATCCCCTTTGTTTGATAGCGCCCCCCTGCGAAATGCTTTGGGACATTTTACTATGTTAAGAGGTGTGATATAGATGCAAGTTGTTGTTGTCAACCAGTGCAAACTTGCCAATAGGAATTTTCATTGCCGCTCCGAGGCAGTGAATCTGCTCAGCGATATGCTGCTTGGCTCCGAGCACAGTGAGCCATTCCAATCACTTCCTTGATAAATAAGCTGCAGACCTTGTTTACTTTTTGCCAATGCATTCAACCTAGGGGAGGGCTCATGCAAGAAGAAATGTTAAGTGATGAATGTTCTGCTAGTGAAGTTGGGGGCAAAAACCCCACTTTCAAATGATGCAACATTGAGCTCAGTCTGTATAATGCTGTGTTTAACTAGCGCTGAGTCACATATTGCAAATTATGCACTGACACAGTAGCCAGTGTCATGGCATTCCACAGTAACTCCATGGAGATATGCAAATTGTAAGTCCTTACGCAAAACAAATGCTATACTGTAGGCTGCAGAGAACAGGTCAACACAATGGAGCTTTGTAAGAAGCAGGCTTATCAAGTGGTTTGTGTGACATTGTCATAAATCACAAGTTCAACTCCAGCTGTTTATGAACATCATCTGAACGTTGAGATTTCAAGTCGGTGAGCTAATGACAGACTCCTGTGCATATAAAACCATACAGCACAGCTGGAGGCCATTCAGTCTATCGTCCTTGTGCCAGCACTTTGAAAGAGCTATCCAATTAGTCCCATTTCCCCCTTTTTTTCTCCCGAGACTGTAACATTTTCTTTTCGAGTGTATATCCAATTTCCTTTTGAAAATTATTATTGAATCTGCTTTCACTGCCCTTTCAGGCAGTGCATTCCAAATCCTAACTTGTTGCGTTTAAAAAAAGTTAGTCTCGACTCCCTTCTGGTTCTGCCAACCTGAAATATGCCTCCTCTGGTTACCAACCTTCCTATCAGTAGAAATTCTTTTTGAACACATTTTAAAATCTCACTTTAGCCTCCTCTGCTTGAAGCAGAACATCCCCAACTTCTCTCAGGTCCAAACCTAACTTTGCCATTGAACCTGCTGACAATGTTGGATCAGATGATCTGAATTCTATATTATGGAGGCTGAACGCCAACCTGCTCCTACCTCTCCCTGGACTATGAGTCCACCATTTCACATAAAGCCATTGTCCACCAGACCGTAACTGACCTCACCTCCCGTGGAAATCATCCCTCCACGGCCTCTAACCACATTATCCCCCAATCCCTCACAGCTTGCTTCTACCTTCTTACCATGACCCATAAACAGGACAGCCCTGGTAGTCCTATCGTTTCAGCCTGTTCTTGCCCCATGGCTCTGATTTCTCCCTTTCTCAACCTCTACCTTTTCTCCTGTTGCCACGTGCCTTCCCACCTGCATCTGTTATTCCTCTGACACCCCCCCCCACCACATTAACATTCTCTAGTTCCCTGGCCCCAAGCCGGTGTCTTCTTGACAATCGCTGCACACCTCCATTCCCCATCAGGACGGTCTGAGTGCCCTCTGCTTCTTCCTTGAACAGAGGCTCAATCAGTCTCTCTCCACCACCATCCCCCATCTGGCTGACCTTGTTCACACACTGAACGTCATCTCCTTCAATTCCACTCATTTCCTCCAAGCAAGAGGGGTTGCTATGGGAACTTGTAAGGATCTTAGTTATGCCTGCATTTTCATGGGATATATGAAATATTCTTTGTTTCGATCTTACTCAGGAGTGCTCCCTCATCTCTATTTCTGGAACATTGATGACTATCAATGTCATTTCCTGCTCTTGCCCAACTTGGAAAATGTCATTAACTTTGCTTCCCATTTCCACCCTTCTCTCACCTTCATGTGATTCATCTCCAACTCTTTCTGCCTTTTCCTCAACTTCTCTCTCCATATCTCGGCACATAGACTGTTGATTAATATCTACTTTCAAATCACTGACTCCCACGACTGCCTTAACTCCACATCTTCCCATCCTGCTTCCTGACTCTGTTCTATTCTCCCAGTGTCTCTGTTGCATCTGTTCTAATGCTACCACCTGCCATATCAGTCCTTCCGAGAGACCTTCCTTTTTCTTTAACTGAGGAATCCCCTCCACCATGGGTGACAGGGCTGTCAACCGTGTCCATCCCACTTCTCAAACATCTGCTCTCCCTTCCTGCCCCTCCCAGGACCATGACGGTGCTCCCCTTGTCCTCACCTTTCACCCTAACAGCCTCCACATGCAACACATCATCCTCCGCCATTTCCATCACTCCCAGTGTGATACCATCACCAAACACAACTTCCCAACCCTCCCTTTCCAGCATATTGAAGGGACCATTCCCCCTGTGAAAACCTGGTCCACTCCTCAATCATCCCAACATCCCCTCCCCTTCCCACGGCACCTCCCCATGTAAGCGCAAGAGATACAAAACCTGCCCTTTTACCTCCTGCACCCTTGCCCCTGCAGGGCTGCAAACGCTCCTTCCAGGTGAAATGGTGACTTACTTCTTTCAATGGAGTGGACTGTTTTCACTGCTCCTGTGCATCTGCATTACAATTGTGAGACTAAACACAGATTGGGTGACCACTTTGCGGAACATCTCCATTCATTCTGCAAGCATGATTCTAATCTTCCAATCGCTTGTCACTTTAATTCTCTTCATCAGTCCGACTCTGACCTCCGTGTCCTTGGCCTCTTACGCTGTTCTAACGAAGCTCAAGGAACAACATCTCATCTTTTGATTAGGCACATTGCACTTGATTCCAAGATTACCTTGTTATTATCATCTTGCTGTTAATGGAATCTTGCTGTGTGCAAATTGACTTCCATATATTTCAGCATTACAATCACGATTGCCCTTCAAAAGTATTTAATTGGCTGTGAAATAATTTGTGGCTTTCCAAAGAGATGAAAGGTACTATTTAAATACAAGTTATTCACAGAATCACAGAACAGAAGAGGCCCTTCAGCCCATCGGGTCTGCACCAACACGTGAGAAACATCTCATCAGCCTACCTAATCTCATTTACCAGCACTTGGCCCATAGCCTTGAATGTTATGATGTGCCAAGTACTCATCCAGGTACTTTTTAAAGGATGTGAGGCAACCCGCCTCCACCACCCTCCCAGGGAGTGCATTCCAGAACGTCACCACCTTCTGGATAAAAATGTTTTTCCTCACATCTCCTCTAAACCTCCTGCCCCTCACCTTGAATTTATGCCTCCTTGTGACTGACCCTTCAACTAAGGGGAACAGCTGCTACATATCCACCCTGTTCATGCCCCTCATAATCTTGTACACCTCAATCAGGTTGCCCCTCAGTCTTCTCTGCTGCAACGAAAACAACCCAAGTCTATCCAACCTCTCTTCATAATTTAAATGTTTCATCCCAGGCAACATCCTGGTGAATCTCCTCTGCACCTCCTCCAGTGCAATCCCATCCTCCATATAATGTGGCGACCAGAACTGCACACAGTACTCCAGCTGTGGCATGACTAAGGTTCTATACAACTCCAACATGACCTCCCTACTTGCCTTGATTGATAAAGGCAAGTGTCCCATATGCCTTTTTCACCACCCCACTAACATGCCCCTCTGCCTTCAGAGATCTATGGATACATACACCAAGATCCCTTTGTTCCTCAGAACATCCTAGTGTCATGCCGTTCATTGAATACTTCCTTGTCAAATTACTCCTTCCAAAGTGTATCACCTCACACTTTTCAGGGTTAAATTCCATCTGCCACTTATCTGCCCATTTGATCACCCCAAATATATCTTCCTGAATCCCAAGACACTGAACCTCACTATTAACTGCCCGGCCAATCTTTGTGTCATCCGCAAACTTACCAATCCTACCCCCCACATAGTCATCTATGTCGTTTATATATATGACAAATAATAGGGGACCGAGCACAGATCCCTGTGGTACGCCACTGGACACTGGCTTCCAGTCACTAAAGCATCCTTCTGTCATCACCCTCTGCCTCCTACAGCTAAGCCAATTTTGAATCCAACTTACCAAATTACCCTGTATCCCATGCGCATTTTCCTTGTTTATAAGTCTCCCATATGGGACCTTGTCAAAGACTTTGCTGAAATCCATATAAACTACATCAACTGCACTACCCTCATCTACACACCTGGTCACCTCCTCAAAAAATTCAAACAATGAATCAAATTCAATCCAAACAATGATGCAGAAAGGAGTTGCTACTATTAATGCTACAACTGAAATTTAAAAAAAATATCATTCTCAGGATGGCAAAGTCAGAATTTACTGCCCATTCCTAATTTCCCTTGAGAAGATAGTGGTAAGCCACCTTCTAGAACCACTGGAGTCTGTGTGGTGAAGGTGCTCCTACAGTACACATGGGGAGTTCCAGTCAGTAGGATTTGGTAGCTGTCTGTCTTTTTTACCAGAGAGAAAATATCAGTATTTTTCATTTCAGATTCACAAGTCTTACGTAATCATTGAACGTTTAATTGTGAGAAAGGATCCTGGTGTTACCATATCAGATAATGGTAAAACACTGCGACGGCAGGAAGCCAGTTCCTGATCCAGGATCACCAGGTTCAGGTTGAGATGTGTCCAACAAAAGCTGAGTGTTTTCCAGAAGGAAGGGATGAAAAATGAGGGAGGCATTGACCTTGGTCACTGTTGTATGATATTTGCAAAGGATGGAGATCCAACCTCTGCAGAGTGCTTGACTTATTCAATCTATCAACCCCAAAGATAGGCACTGGGCAGAGACCCAATCCCTGTGGTGATCAAGGTCTCTATAACAGGACTCAGTGACCTTGTGTTAATCATTGGAAACATATTGGCCATCGATCAAAGAATAAATGCTTTTTTTTGTCAAAATGTATGTACTCAAAAGAAAAATACATACTCTTTTTTTAACTAAAACGACATTCCTGGTTTACAAATTCATCCCAGACCTCAATGCACAGCCTCTTGGCATCCTGCCTGTGCTTTCTTCCAGCTTCGTTCATTCCATTAGCGGTTTCATAGCACCTAGCTACCACATAACCTGTTCCCTAAATCCCACCTCTCTCTCCACTTTCAGAGTTATCCTCAAACCTAGCCCATAACTGACTGCTGCTTTGACCATTTCCCTAAACAACCTGAGCTGTGGCTCTGTTGGCAGCACTCTCGCCTCTGAAACACAAGGTTCCAGGGCTTGAGCACTGACTCTCCAGTGCAGAAATGAAGGAGTGCTGCACTGTCGGAGGTGCCATCTGTCAGGTAAAATGTTAAATCGAGGTCCCATCTGCCTGTCCAGGTGGATGTAAAAGATCCTGTGGCACCGTTTCGAAGGAGAACCGGGGACTTCTCCCCAGTGTCCTGGGGCCAATATTTATCCCTCAATCAACATTGCAAAAAACAGATTATCTGACCATTATCACATGGTTATCCACATTCACAAAAAAATTGTTGGCGGAAAACGGATGCAAGTCTGTTTGGCCAACACAATCGAAGAAGAGCTCTTAGGAACATAGGAGCAGGAGTAGGCCATTCAGCCCACCGAGCCTGCTCTCCCATTCAAACAAATCACCTGCCTCTGCGCCATTTTCCCCCACTATTCCCATATCCCTCGATGTCATTAGTATCCAGAAATCTACCGACTTCTGCCTTGAATATACTCAATGACTGAGCTTCCCCAGCCCTCTGGGGGTAGAGAATTCTAGAAATTCCTCCTCATCTCAGTCTTAAATGGCCTGCCCCTTATACGGAGACTATGTGTCCCCAGGTTCTAGACTCACCTGCCAGGAGAAACATCCTATCCACATCTACCCTGTCACGCCCTGTAAGAATTTTGTAAGTTTCAGAAATATTGACAAGACACCAGGGAGAGCTACCCTGCTGTCCTCCAAAAATAGTGCTGTGGGATCTTTTATGTCCACTCAAGAGCAAATGAGGCCTCAGGTTAGGACCTCATCTGAGAGGTGGCAGCAACAGTGTACCATTCCCTCTGCACTGCATGGGAGTGTCAGCCTGGACTTTGTGCTCAAGTCTCTGGAGTGGGACTTGAACCCATAACCTTCTGACTCAGGGGTAAGAGTGTGACCCACTGAGCCACAGTTGACACATAGGGTCTTCTCCCAAGTGCCTTTTACATGTCCAGTTCCCTTTGTGAAACCCCTTGGGATGTTTCATAATGTTAAAGGCCCTGTGTGGCTTGTTGGTGTTTGATTAATCATTTTACATCAGCGTGTAACTAGTTTAGAAGCAAGATATGTGCACTGCCAGCATCAATGCTACCTGACTTTCTCACATTACAGATAGAAAATTAAATTATGGTCAGTTTCTTTGTTTACTCAAATAATTGCTCTTTGATTGTACTGATGGTGAGGAGTTATTGCCCTGGAAATGACAGCACCAATGATGAGAATGATTGCATACCACAGCGATGATGTTAATTAAGTTACAAGATTGCATTAAGTATTATAAGATTGCAAAAAAGAAAGCAAGGAAAAAATGAATGCTGGGTTGTCACAAAGCCTTGTCTGGAATGCCCGTGTGGGCTCGCACCTGTGTATTTTTAATGATTTCTTGGTATTTGTGTGTTACACCTTCCTTACTGCCCTTAAAAGGTGGTGTTAGGCCACGTGTGCTTTGAGTCCGTGTGGTGAAGGTGCTCCCACAGTGCTGTTAGGTTGGGAGTTCCAGGGTTTGACCCAGTGGCGAAGAAGGAATGGCCCATTTATGTGCACTTTATGATGGTCCATGAATTGGAGGGGAGTTTGGGAGCGATGGTTTTTCTAAGATTTTGCTGCTGTTGTCCCTTCTCAGCAAATGAGGGAAATTTGGATGTTCCTGCAATTGTCCTTGATGTTGCAGAACTGAAAGATGTTGTTGACTGTTGACATAACGCTAGTTGCTGCAATGCACCTTGTAGATAGCATCTAATGTAGCACTAATAGTAGACGAGATGGCTATTCAGTTCAGTGGCAAGGGCACCGATGAAGTGAATTGCCTTGTCTGGGTTAGTGTCAAGCTTCCTGAGTGTTGTTATACTGCCAGCATGTCAGAGCTGCTCCCACCCAGTCAACTCTTTAAGGCCATCATTTTGACCAAGCTTTTAGACACCAGTTTTCACCTTTAGCTTGATAACAATTTTTGTTTGAGTATACTCCTGAGAAGTACCATTTTACTATGTTAAATTCCAGTTAAGAAAATAAGAATATAAGAAATTGGAGCAGCAGTAGGCCATTCAGCCCCTTGAGCCTACTCCACCCTTCAGTAAGATCATGGTTGATCTGATTGTGGCCCTAACTCCACTTTCCTGTCTGTCTCTCATGACCTTTGACTCCCTTGTAAATCAAAACTCTGTTAACTTAGCCTTGAATATATTCATTAACTCAACTCCCACTGCTCGCCAGGGAAGAGAAAACTAAGGGCTATTGATGCTCTGAAAGAAATTCATCTTCACCTCCACCTTAAATGGGAGACCCCTTATTTTTACACTGTACTCCCTAGTTCTAGATTCCCTGAGGAGGGGAAACATCCTCTCTGCATCCACCCTGTCAAGCCACCTCAGAATCTAACATGTTTCAGTAAGGTCATCTCTCAGTCTTCTGAACTCCAATGAATATAGTCCCAACCTGCTCAACACTTCCTCATAAGACAAGTCCCTCCACCCAAGGAATCAGTTTAGTGAACATTCTTTGAAACAAAAACAGAAAATGCTGGAAAAACTCAGCAGGTCAAGCAGCATCTGTGGAGAGAGAAACAGAGTTAACATTTCGAGCCCGTATGACCCTTCTTCAGAGCATTCTCTGAACTGCTTTCAATGCAAGTATATTGCTCCTTAAGTAAAGTGACCAAAACTGTACACAGTACTCTTGGTGTGGTCTCACCAAAGCCCGATACAGTTGTAGGAAGACTTCCCTACTTTTATACTTCAACTCCCTTGCAGTAAAGGCCAACATTCCATTTGCCTTCCTAATTACTTGTTGTTCCTGCATTCTACCTTTTTGTGATTCATGTACAAGGACAACCAGGACCCCCGTATACCATAGCATTCTGCAGTCTCCCTCTATTTAAATAATATTGTTTTTCTATTCTCCCTGCCAAAGAGGAAAACCTCACATTTTCCCATAATCCATCCACCAAATTTTTGCCCACTCACTTAACCTATCTATGTCCCTCTGCAGACTCTTTGTATCCTCCTCACAGCTTGCTAACTATCTTGGTAGGAAAGTTGTTCTTGTTTTTAGTGTGTACACCCGAAATGTTCGCCTGTGTCTCTCCTTTTTCCAAATGCTGACAAACCTCTGTCTGTTTCAAGCATTTTCTGCTTTTACATTAAACTTTCAACATTTGGTGTTTATTTATTTATTCTTTTATTTTAAGCACGCTGGCTCGCTGGGTAGCACTCTTGTCTCTGAGTCAGAAGGTTGTGGATTCAAGTCCCACTCCAGAGACTTGAGCCCATAATCCAGGCTGACACAAGCAGTACCGAGGGAATACTGCACTGTCAGGTGCTATCTTTCGGATGAAACATAGGAGGATAGGAACAGGACTAGGCCAAGCAGCCCGTCGAGCCTGCTCCGCCATTCAATTAGATCACGGCTGATCATCCACCTCAACGCCACTTTCTCACACTATCTCCATTGATGTCATTAGTTTCCAGAAACCTATCGATTTCTGTCTTGAATAGGTTCAATGATTGAGCTTCCACAGCCTCCTGGAGTAGAAAATTCCAAAGATTCACCATCCTCTGAGTGAAAAAATTCCTCCTCATCTCAGTCTTAAATGGCCTACCCCTTATCCTGAGATTATGTTCTCTAGTTTTAGACTCACCAGCCAGGGGAAATATCTTAACATCAACCCTGTCACGCATGTAAGAATTTTGTAAATTTCAATGAGGCCACCCCTCATTCTTCAAAACTCTAAGGAATACAGACTCAGTTTCCTCAATCTCTCCTCATAAAACAATCCCTCCATCCCTGGGATTAATCTGGCAAACCGTCCTTGCACTCCCTCTATGGCAAATACATCCCTCCTTAGATAAGAGGACCAAAACTGTACACAATATTCCAGATGTGGTCTCGCCAAGGCTTTATATAACTGCAGCAAGTCATCTTTACTCCCGTACTCAAATCCCCATTAAACTGAAGCCCCGTCTGCTCTCTCAGGTGCCGGTAAAATATGCTATGGCCGTTATTATTTTAAAGGAGATCCATTGTCCTGGACAGTATTTACCCCGCAGCCAACATCACAAAGATAGATTATCTGGGTCATTACCATATTGCTGTTTGTGGATCCTTGTGAGCAAATTAGCTGCTGCGTTTCCTTTATTAGAACATTGGCCACACTTCAAAAGTACTTCATTGGTTGTAAAGTGCTTTGGAACATCATGAGATCATGAAAGGTCCAGTAGAAATGCAAGCTTTTCTTTTTAATGACTTGAAGCAAGCAACCTACTTTAGAGGCAAGAAAACTCACACCATTAGGGCGGAACATTGAAATATTTATTAATTCCTGGCGGGAAGTAAGGGTGGAAATTGGGAAGGCACTGGCCTTAGACACAGGGGTGTATCCTTAGACACACGAGTAGTGCCAGAGAACTGGAGAATTGTAAATATTACACCTTTGTTTCAATAAGGGTTTAATGATAAACCTACCAACTACAGGCCAATTAGTTTAACCTCAGTAGAGGAAAAGCTTTTAGAGTTTAAAGTAACAATCACTTGGACAAGAATTGAATAATTAAGGAAAATCAGCACAGATTTGTTAAAAGCAAATCATGTTTAATTAACTTGATTGAGTTTATTGTTGAGAGTAATGTGGTTGATGTGGTGTAACTCTTTCAGAGTCAAACAATTAAACTAAATTAACAAAACGAGGGATAAAGTAAACACAGCCCCTAAGTTAGGTTAGCTAAAAAACCAAAGACAAAGTTTAAAGGAAACTTACAAACATCAAATCAAAATGTGATTAAGAGGGTCAATAAAGCACTCCAAACACCCCCCCTGTGCCCACCGAGCATGGAAGGCCTGGAGGGTGCCGGCAGACACCACGTGCTGCCTCTCCAGGGACACCCAGCCGCAAATGTAGCCGCGGAAGATGGCCAAACAGTCGGGTGGGACGACCCCCTCGATTGCCTGCTGCCTGGACCCATTAATGGCCAACTTGGCTAAGCCCAGGAGCAGGTTCACGAGGAGGTCCTCCTCCTTCCCGACCCCCCTCCACACCGGGTGTCCATAGATCAGGAGCGTGGGACTGAAGTGCAAACAAAACAGTAATAAAAGGTTTTTTAAATAACTGAAAAGGGAGGGCAGCCTTCAACACCCGATATAAGCATGGTCCACGGACTCCACAAGACCACAAAAAGGGCAGGTGTCCTGGGAGTCCGTGAACCGACACATTCTCCGGTTATAGGGGACTGCTGCATGCAACACTCTCCACCCCAGGTCCCCAATGGAAAGCGGGAGGACACCTCCACAGAGGGCCCCCCAAAAGGGACCTCCGCTGCCGGACGGCAACAAGGCAGCCAGGGCATGTCCGGGTGGTGGGTGAGGGCAAGGAAGTGAAGGGCGTGCAGCAGCAGTCCATACAGGAAGCTCCTCCGTGCCGTGCTAAATGACCGAGGCGGCTCATATTGCGGGGCATTGGCACCCAAGGGTTGATGTGGTGTACCTGTACTTCCAAAAAGGTGTTTGATAAAGTGCTTCATAACAGGCTTGTTAACAAAATTGAAGCCAATGGAATAAAAGGAACAGTGGCAGCATTGTTTCAAAGTTGGCTGAGCAACAGGAGACTGAGTAGTGGCGAATTGTGTTTTATCGGATTGGAGGAAGGTTTACAGTGGGATTCCCCAGAGATCAGTACTTGGACTGCTGCTTATCTTGATCTATACCAATGGCCTAGACTTGGGTGTGCAGGGCAAAATTTGCAGATGACACAAAACTTGAAACTGTTGTGAAGTGTGAGAAGGACAGTGATAAATTTCAAGAGAATGTCACGGACAGAATGTATGTATTCTTCCCTCTCCTGTGATTAATATGGTTTGTAGGAAAAGAGGTGTGTGTTTCTTACCCTTGGAGTGTATATTCCAATTAAGTAATTTAGCAACAAGCTTTTGTGAGTTTAAAAATAAAGAAAGCTATTTATTCTCACACACTTACCCTTAATTAAATACAATGTCGCACACATTCTGTCTCACTCACACACACCCACACACGCAGAGGTTGGATACAGATAAAGGTCATACCTTTTTACAGATTACTGTTACCTTGGTCTCTGATTTATGGTCTCTGATCTCCCACATGGCTGGTCTGTGGTCTTTTGATGACTTGATGATTTAAAGTTGAAACGAGGCTCTTATGAGGCAAAGAGTTCACAGCAGGTTGTGAGGTTTCTAGTAGCCGAATAGCTAGGAGATTGTTCTCAGACGAACTATAAATTGCAACAGGTTAAGTATTCTGGCTGCCTGATGTCTTGCAGCTTGTTTCCGAGTCTGGGTCACAGACTGGCTGGACTGATGCTTCTGACGCCTTTGGTGGAAATGCTGCTCTTTTAAACAGACAAAGAAAACACGTTTGTTTCTATGTTTTCTCCAAAAAAAGTGATAGAAATTAAGATAAAGAAGAAAATGTGTGCTTATGACAGACATCAGGTAGAAAACACAGTTCAGAGCCAGGCTGAAAACAGAAGGTTCAGAGAGGAGGTGAATAAGCAGATAAGAGAAGTAAAGAGGAAGTATTAAAAGAGACTGGCAACTAACATAAAAAGGAATCCCAAAGTCTTCTATAGGAACATTAATAGGAAAAGGGTGATAAAGAGAGGAATAGGTATGATTAGAGACCAAAAAGTGGATTTACGCATGAAGGCGGAGGGCAAAGCTGAGGTATTAAATGAATACTTTGCATGGCCATGGTGAAGGAGGCAATTCAGACACTAGAAGGGTTTAAAATGGATAAAGAGGGCGTATTGCATGATTGTCTGTACTTAATGATGATAAAGCACCAGGACCGGGTGAGATGAATCCAAAGATACTGAGGGAAGTGAGAGTGGAAATTGTGGAGGCACTGGCTATAATTTTCCAGCCTTTCTTAGACTTGGGGGTGAAAAGCAAGAACGTGCAGGGTTACGGGGAGAAGGAGTGAGAGTGGCACTAGGGAGTTGCTGATTCGGAGAGCTGGTGCAGACACGATGGGCTGAATGGCTTCCATCTGCACTGTAACAATTCTGTGATTCTATGATGTGGCTTTTCACAAGTTCAAGGGTTTTTCCACAAGTCTTTCCCAAATTGGGGTGTGGCATTCATGTTGATTCTGCATCCTGTGTTGTGGGTTAACACCTCTGAGGTCCACCCAGTATAGTTTGCTTGGGGAAAACCATTATGATGCAATAGGAAATTGATAGTGGCGATTCACTTACATCTGCCACAAACTGGGTTTCGATCTATCCTTTGTCCAGAATGAATCATGGACAGAGGCAGTCTGTTTACCACCAGATTGACTTCTACAGTGCAGAAGGAAGCCATTCAGCACATCATGTCTGCACCGGCTCTCCAAATGAGCAATCCCCTTAGTGCCATTCTCCCACTTTCCCCCTGTAACCCTGCACATTCTTACAATTCAGATAGCAGTCTAATTCCCTTATAAATCCTTTGATTGAATCTGCCTCCACCACACTCTCAGGCAATGCATTCCAGACTTTACCCACTGCATGAAAACATTTTTTCTCACATCACTTTTGCTTCTTTTTCCAATCACTTTAAATCTATGCCCTTTCATATTTAATCATTTCATGAGTGGGAACAGTTTCTCCCTATCTACTCTGTCCAGACCCCTCGTGATTTTGAAAACCTCTATCAAGTATCCTCCCTCTTTCTTCTGTCTTCTTTTGTGTTGGCCTATCCTTAAACAAAGAGATGTGTGAATTCCCCAGATGGCTGTGGTTGTCCATATTTGATTAGGCATTCCGTCGAGACTTGTTACTGCCTGTAGCCCAAATGCTAGAAGTCACATGATTTGTGGCAGTCATCTTAATAGCTGGTTTGTGCCCAATTTTAAAAGTATCGACTGAAAGTTCATAAGATGACATGTCTGTATTGGACATGACAAAGATATGACAGGTTGGTGGAATGGACGGACATGTGGAAGGTGAAATTTGATGCAGGGTCATGTGAAGTGATTAATTTTGGTAGGAAGAACACAGAGAGAGACAATATAAAATAAAAGGTACAATTCTAAAGAGGGCGCAGAAACGGAAGGACCTGTGGGTCCATATGCACAAATCATTGAAGCAGGGCAGGTTGAGAAAGTGACTAATAAGGCATACATGATCCTGATCTTTATAAACAGAGGCAAAGAGTACAAAAGCAAAGAAGTTATGATGAAGATTTATAAATCACTGCTTCAGCATCAACTATAGTATTGTGCCCAATTCTGAACACCGCACTTTAGGAATAGGGTTGCCAACCCTCCAGAACTGGCCTGGAGTCTCCAGGATTGAAAATCAATCTCCGGGACACTGCTGTGTGCAACTCTGGAGAAAGATCATCGGGATATTAAAAAAGGTAGTTTTTAAAATAAAAATTCTTTGAACATTTCTCCTTACAAGATATAAAAGTTTTGAAAATGGGGAGGGAAAAGGCTGCTTGGCTGACAGTAAAGCATCATCCAATTGGGTAATGAGTCTTTTTGCTTTCCAATTGGCATAGGAAGGCAGTGCATCATAAGGATGGATGTGTTGGCCAACTAATGACTGGACCATGGAGGCAAGTCTTGTGATGAAAACTCCAATACATTTAATCACAGTTGGCAACCATACTTTAGCGAGGGAACTTCAAAGACGTTAAAAACGGATGCCTAGTGTTTTTTAATACTCTGCTTTCTGTATGTGTGTTCGCTACCTCATCCTTTGCTTGTTTTCTTTAGAATCTTCATAGCATAGTATTTCCTCGTTTCCAGGGATGAGGGAGTTAAGATATGTGGATAGATTGGAGAAATTGGGACTATTAGCAGAGGGTGAGAAGAGATACGAAGATGAGGGGGTCTAGGCAGAGCAGCTGGGAGAAACTATTCCAATTGGCAGAAAGGTTGAGAACCGATCTAAGGCGATTGGCGAAGAACCGGAGCGACATGAGGAAAAGTTTTTTAAAAAAAAACTTAGCGAGTGGTTAAGATCTGGGATGCACTGGCTGAGTGAGTGAGTGGTGGAGGCAGGTTCAATTGTCGCTTTCAAAAGGGAATTGGACAATTATCTGAGGAGAATAAAAATTGCAGGGCTACAGGGATAAGGGGCTTGTCCTAAATAGCCAAGTGGTTATGGTAAAAACAAAAAACTGCGGATGCTGGAAATCCAAAACAAAAACAGAATTACCTGGAAAAACTCAGCAGGTCTGGCAGCATCGGCGGAGAAGAAAAGAGTTGACGTTTCGAGTCCTCATGGGTCATGAGGACTCGAAACGTCAACTCTTTTCTTCTCCGCCGATGCTGCCAGACCTGCTGAGTTTTTCCAGGTAATTCTGTTTTTGTTGAAGTGGTTATGGTACTGGGCTTGTAACCCCAACATCAAGAGTTCAAATCTCACAATGGCAAACTATGAAACAATGTAACTTCATCTGAAACAGATGGAAACGGGTTTGTACTCGAAAGAGTTACAGGGATAAGGCAGGGGGAGTGGGACTAAATTTCTGTCACGGAGAGCTGGCATGGACGCAGCGGGCCGAATGGCCTTCCTCCGGCGCTGCAACAATTGCATGATTCTAATTTGCAGCATTGCATTATATTCGAAGTACTGCACGAGTTTCAATTTTTAATTGGACGGTGGCAAGAGATTTCAAAAGAATGTAATCGTGCAATGTTTGTTGTGCATCCTGTGTTGGAATGCAGTGGGGTCAGATAGATAGAGAGAGAGAGAGAGAGGGGATGGAGGGCGGAGGGGGAAGAGAGTTTGCAATGAGCTACTTTAACTTTGTGCAAAGCGCCGGATCGCCAGTGGCGACGTTCATGCGCATTGGGTGCTCGTGCATGTGTGCGTGTGCACGGTGTGTGTGTGTGTGTGTGTGTGAGAGAGAGAGAGAGTGTGTGTGTGTGTGTGTGTCTCGGGGACGCGCGGGTGAAAATGTTGCGCAGGAAGAAAGCTGTGAGGCTGTATGGAGCTGTCTGCAATAGGAGAGCAAGTGTTCGCCGTGGAGAATATCAGCAAGAAGCGCATCAGAAAGGTAATCAGATCCAAAAATGCAAACCACAACCTGGCTTCTACAACTTTAAAGCACCGAAAGCAATTAATAAACCTCCCCCTTACAAAAAAAAAATACCCAACTGCATTAGAAAGTAGCTAGCAGCTGTCAGATGTGCCTTTAGCTCCGGAAGAGATGCACGGGGGGGGGGGGGGGGGGGTGGTGTTGGAGGTTGTGTTAACACTCAATAATTAAACCAAATAACAATTAATGCAAAGAGAAATAAATAATGCAAAACTAAAATCAGGTGCTGCTCATGGCCAGCTACAGAAGGGGTGGGGGGGGGTTGCAATGGAATGTTTGCGAAGGTGTAATGTCAGAATATGTAATAATTACAGGTTTAAAGGGTGAGGGTGCGAATGCTGCAAGGGGAGACTCTGATCAAAGTGTTGGGAGTTTAAAATTGCTCAGTCAGTGCAGGGGTGGGGGAAGAGGATGTCGGAACTTGCAAATATTTACTATTGGGGCACAGTGTTGCTTGGAAGTTAGGAGTTGTTTAATCAGGTATTAGAAGATTAATTAATCAATTCATCGTTTCTCGTAAAAAGGCACCTGTGGTAAGTACGCAAGGAATTGACCAGGAAAGAGAAACTGATTTTGGAACCCAAATTTAATCAGCGAACACTAAATTGTTGGACAGTTAATTAATAACTGCAGCACATGGGTTGGTTTGGGTACAGAGAGAGAAGAGAGACCAATTCAAAACATTAAACCAGATGAGATCATTATGACACATTGTTAGCAAGCTGTGGGATTGTTTTGGCCTGTAATCTGGAATCTTCAGAATAATTATATGTAAAAATTTTCAGCCCAGGAGGAGGCTGTTCAGCCCAGGATTACATTTGAACCTGTTCCTAGCTCCTCTTTCTCATTTTCCTGCCTTTATGTAGGTAGCTGTTTCCAAAGAAGTGTGAGATGGACAGAGAAGTCAGTTCCAAACAGGCTGAGTGCGGGATGTATCAGAAAGAGGCAGTGATTCCTGCTGCAGGCTGGGAGTGTGTGCACACATGCCAGGTGGGAATCTGGATTCATGTCTCCACACCAACCCCCCCCCCCCCCCCCCATGGTTGAATTTCCTGTGGCCATATTCATGGTAACTGGGGATTTGTGCAGGGAACCAGTGTGGCTTTGGTACCCTGCTCCATAAAATGATTTGGGGAGATGTCAGGAGGAAAGTTAATTAAAATATAAAGAGCCCAGTCTGGGCCATAAGATGTTCTTCTGGCAGCTCACCTAGCTGAATAGCCAGCCTGGGATCACAGTCCCAGCCCTCTGAGTGACATGTAGGGAGGGTCACAAACTGTCCTGGGGTTTGTTGGTGTCTGGGGAGTGGTTTTACCAGAGTGGATTTATGTTCTAAGTTGTCTCTGATGGCTCTCGCACGGCGGAGAAAGTCAGAGATTCTTTCCAACACCGCCCCATTCTACCATCTCCCTGCTCCAATGGCCCAGGTATTTGTTTATTTTCCCTTACAAAGTCCCAGTGGTTATAACCTTCATTGCATCACCTGACAGGTTATTTACTTGCCGACAGCAAAATAGCCAACAGTGAATTGCATCCGACTTCACACTTCTTTACACAACCAAATATAGATCCCATGTGACAGGTTGTCAGAGGGAGCTTTACTCTGTATCTAACCCTGTGCTGTACCTGTCCTGAGATTGTTTGTTGGGGACAGTGTAGAGGGAGCTTTACTCTGTATCTAACCCTGTGCTGTACCTGTCCTGGGTGTGTTTGATGGGGACAGTGTAGAGGGAGCTTTACTCTGTATCTAACCCTGTGCAGTACCTGTCCTGGGAATGTTTAATGGAGACAGTGTGGAGGGATTGTTACTCTGTATCTAACCCTGTGCTGTACCTGTCCTGGGAGTATTTGATGGGGACAGTGTAGAGGGAGCTTTACTCTGTATCTAACCCCGTGCTGTACCTGTCCTGGGAGTGTTTGATGGGGACAGTGTAGAGGGAGCTTTACTCTGTATCTAACCCCGTGCTGTACCTGTCCTGGGAATGTTTAATGGAGACAGTGTGGAGGGATTGTTACTCTGTATCTAACCCCGTGCTGTACCTGTCCTGGGAGTGTTTGATGGAGACAGTATAGAGGGAGATTTACTCTGTATCTAACCCCGTGCTGTACCTGTCCTGGGAATGTTTAATGGAGACAGTGTGGAGGGATTGTTACTCTGTATCTAACCCTGTGCTGTACCTGTCCTGGGAGTGTTTGATGGGGACAGTGTAGAGGGAGATTTACTCTGTATCTAACCCCGTGCTGTACCTGTCCTGGGAGTGTTTGATGGGGACAGTGTAGAGGGAGCTTTACTCTGTATCTCACACCGTGCTGTACCTGTCCTGGGAGTGTTTGATGGGGACAGTGTAGAGGGAGCTTTACTCTGTATCTAACCCCGTGCTGTACCTGTCCTGGGAGTGTTTGATGGGGACAGTGTAGAGGGAGCTTTACTCTGTATCTAACCCCGTGCTGTACCTGTCCTGGGAGTGTTTGATGGGGACAGTGTAGAGGGAGATTTACTCTGTATCTAACCCCGTGCTGTACCTGTCCTGGGAGTGTTTGATGGAGACAGTATAGAGGGAGCTTTACTCTGTATCTAACCCCGTGCTGTACCTGTCCTGGGAGTGTTTGATGGGGACAGTGTAGAGGGAGATTTACTCTGTATCTAACCCCGTGCTGTACCTGTCCTGGGAGTGTTTGATGGGGACAGTGTAGAGGGAGCTTTACTCTGTATCTAACTCCGTGCTGTACCTGCCCTGGGAGTATTTGATGGGGACAGTGTAGAGGGAATTAAGTTGATGGGTTGTTGAGAGTCAGGTGGCTGGTAAACTGGGTGAGTGCAGCTTGAGTGATTCCTCTGTTTCCTGTCAACCTTTTAGGGTATTGTTCCATTACTGTCTCTGTTCATATGGTGCAGACCCTGGGCAGAAAGAGCTGGAATTAGAGTGAGGGTCACTTTGGTGAGGGGGGAACGGGAGCTGTTGTGATGTTTAGCTATGTGTGGACCAGCTAATCTGCTCACCTTCACCCTCACTGGCCCAGGAAGGGGGTGTATTTTTTGTGGAAAATCAACGTGAAGTCTGTTTCTCACTCGCCTGCGCTCAGCTCCTCCAATGCTGGCCTCGATGACTGATTTTACAGGGAGTCTCCTGTAGGGAATGCTGCTCGTGGGGGCTGGGTTTGTTGATGAGAGTTGTGCGGGAGGGGTAAAGGCTGCTGGGGGAACTGAGTGAGGGATGACAGCAAGAGGTCTGTAGGAAATGGGCAATGATTGCCCATTGATTTCACTTATTGTGATGTCTGTTATTGCCTTCGCCAATGCTCCACACATGCTCTGGTTCGAGAATTGTGCGCTTGAGACTTCATGTCCATAGCCATTGCAGAGATGCGCTGATACCACTGGAGGTGATGCCAGTGGGCAGTGTACAGTGGAGGTGATATCAGTGAGTGGCATACATTGATTCCAGTGGCCAGTGTGCAGCCGTGCTAGGGAAAGGTGAGCAATCTCAAAGAGCGCAATTTATAGAGCAAACTGGGGAAAAATTACCTGGTTTGGGCTATCGTGATTAGTGGTCAGGAAGAAGGACAGTGTCCGGTCTCTAGGCTGTTGTTAATGACAGATACATGCACCGTTTCCTTGTCTCTCTTGGCTTGTGTGCAGTGATGTGGCTGTTGGTTTCAACAGGAGATGTACCCTTTTCGCGAGATATTGATGAGCTGTGCAATCTGCTTTTTTTCTCCTTCCCCTGGGGGAGCTTTGTTGGTGACTCCTGCCCACTTGGTTGTTTTTTATGTGTCAGTCTAGACTGTTAGTATGCTGACATCACAGATATAATCCAACAATGGCTACAGCTCAGGTGTCACCTGGGCTCAGAAGGTTGTGGGTTCGTGTCCCACTCCAGACTGACGACACCAGTGCAGTACTGAGGGAGTGCTGCACTGTCGGGGGTGGTCAGTACTGAGGGAGTGCTGCACTGTCGGGGGTGGTCAGTATTGAGGGAGTGCTGCACTTTCGGGGGTGATCAGTACTGAGGGAGTGCTGCACTTTCGGGGGTGGTCAGTACTGAGGGAGTGCTGCGCTGTTGGGGCTGGTCAGTACTGAGGGAGTGCTGCGCTGTCGGGGGTGGTCAGTACTGAGGGAGTGCTGCGCTGTCGGGGGTGGTCAGTACTGAGGGAGTGCTGCGCTGTCGGGGGTGGTCAGTACTGAGGGAGTGCTGCGCTTTCGGGGGTGGTCAGTACTGAGGGAGTGCTGCGCTGTCAGGGGTGGTCAGTACTGAGGGAGTGCTGCGCTGTCGGGGGTGGTCAGTACTGAGGGAGTGCTGCGCTGTCGGAGGGTCAGTACTGAGGGAGCGCTGCGCTGTGGGAGGGTCAGTACTGAGGGAGCGCTGCGCTGTGGGAGGGTCAGTACTGAGGGAGCGCTGCGCTGTGGGAGGGTCAGTACTGAGGGAGCGCTGCGCTGTGGGAGGGTCAGTACTGAGGGAGCGCTGCGCTGTGGGAGGGTCAGTACTGAGGGAGCGCTGCGCTGTGGGAGGGTCAGTACTGAGGGAGCGCTGCGCTGTGGGAGGGTCAGTACTGAGGGAGCGCTGCGCTGTGGGAGGGTCAGTACTGAGGGAGCGCTGCGCTGTGGGAGGGTCAGTACTGAGGGAGCGCTGCGCTGTGGGAGGGTCAGTACTGAGGGAGCGCTGCGCTGTGGGAGGGTCAGTACTGAGGGAGCGCTGCGCTGTGGGAGGGTCAGTACTGAGGGAGCGCTGCGCTGTGGGAGGGTCAGTACTGAGGGAGCGCTGCGCTGTCGGAGGTGCTGACTTTCGTTGGAGACTTTAAACTGAGGCTCGTATGCTGTAAAAGAATTGTGTTGCTGCTTTGAAGAAGAGCAGAACAGTTCTTCCCAGCATGCTGTGCCAATATTAAACCTGTAATGAAAGTCACAAAAAACAAAGGATATGGTCATTATCATATTGCTGTTTGCGAGATTTTGTGCTGTGCAATTTGGCTGCCGTATTTCCCTACATTACAACAGCGCCTTGTCAAATTAATGACTAGCATGTCTCCATTGTTTATGAGTATTCTTATTTAGTGCAAGGTTTGAATATTTATCCTTGGGTGTGGGGTGTGACATCTTGATGTATGAATGTCCCATGTTGAGGTCCCATGGTGCATCCTCAGACCATACACTATTTTGTAAGGACAGGGACACAATGTGTTATTCTGCTGCTAACTGGTGCATGTCCCTTTAAGGCCGATTTTAAGGGTAATTGCTGTCCATTCCTGAGATGGACGTGAGGGATAGACTGATGTTGATGAGCCTGGATTGGAATTCTGTGCTTGACCCAGGTCAGGACTGGGAACATTCTCCTCATTCTCTTCAGCTGATAGTCAGCTATAGCTATTGGGCAGACTCTGTGCAGGGACAAGCTCCCATTAATTTGCAGAGGGCTCAGTATCTCAAGTGGCTGATGTGAGTGTTCTGATTTAGGATTTATCCAAATGTGAAGCAACTTCCATTCTAAACCCACTGATTTTCTTTAGAAATTCGAACGGGACAAACTGGATAGTGTTATCAAAACACACACACAAGAATGTATTGACTGGGCTTGTGGACCAGACTGGCAGGGTCAACAGAGCAAGGATTAAAATGTAGTGGTTTAGACTTTCCTTCACCAACCAGGTCTAGACCTGATGTCTTTAACGGATTCAGTCTCTAAATTTATATATTTGCTAGTCTGGGTGGCACTTCAGACCTGAGTGAATGTTAGTACTGAAAAATGAGCACTATACAGGAATCCAGTGTCCCATCAAACACTCCCAGGGCAGGTACAGCACAGGGTTAGATACAGAGTAAAGCTCCCTCTACACTGTCCCCATCAAACACTCCCAGGGCAGGTACAGCACAGGATTAGATACAGGGTAAAGCTCCCTCTACACTGTCCCCATCAAACACTCCCAGGACAGGTACAGCACGGGGTTAGATACAGAGTAAAGCTCCCTCTACACTGTCCCCATCAAACACTCCCAAGACAGGTACAGCACGGGGTTAGATACAGAGTAAAGCTCCCTCTACACTGTCCCCATCAAACACTCCCAAGACAGGTACAGCACGGGGTTAGATACAGAGTAAAGCTCCCTCTACACTGTCCACATCAAACACTCCCAGGACAGGTACAGCACGGGGTTAGATACAGAGTAAAGCTCCCTCTACACTGTCCCCATCAAACACTCCCAGGACAGGTACAGCACGGGGTTAGATACAGGGTAAAGCTCCCTCTACACTGTCCGTATCAAACACTCCCAGGACAGGTACAGCACAGGGTTAGATACAGAGTAAAGGTCCCTCTACACTGTCCCCATCAAACACTCCCAGGACAGGTACAGCACGGGGTTAGATACAGAGTAAATCTCCCTCTACACTGTCCCCATCAAAAACTCCCAGGACAGGTACAGCACAGGATTAGATACAGGGTAAAGCTCCCTCTACACTGTCCGTATCAAACACTCCCAAGACAGGTACAGCACGGGGTTAGATACAGAGTAAAGCTCCCTCTACACTGTCCCCATCAAACACTCCCAGGACAGGTACAGCACGGGGTTAGATACAGAGTAAAGCTCCCTCTACACTGTCCCCATCAAAAACTCCCAGGACAGGTACAGCACAGGATTAGATACAGGGTAAAGCTCCCTCTACACTGTCCGTATCAAACACTCCCAGGACAGGTACAGCACGGGGTTGGATACAGAGTAAAGCTCCACATGCCCCATCATTTTACATTGCTCTGCCAGTTTGAGATTTCTCAATTTCCCACTCGAGCCTGTGTTTACTGTGAAGTATCTTAACACTCATTTCACACACGTTACTATTTAAAGAGGTAACATTGTGGGTATTGCTTACGAGGTTGAAGTAATTATAGTTCTGAGAAACGTAGGACTGTATCTTTAAGAATAATCCTGTGTTGTAAGGTCACATAATCTGTGTAAATCAATGAGTTAGCAGTATGAGGAACCTCTAGGAGAGAGTTCTTCTTTAGTTATAGAATTTGATGCACACGTGCAATTGCTGCTGCTGCTTTGTAATTAAAGTTAAATGTGCCCACCAAGAAAAATTGCCTGGAAGATCAACTCTATAGCAAATTGGCAATGAGGATAAATCAGATCCAGTGCTGTCCCTAGCCCACCAATTGTGAGTATCTAAGATAATTAAGAAGAAAGGAAGATATATTCATCGAGATGCCATTGTTTGTCAGAATCGATCCCTTTGAACTAGCCACAGACGACTGGTCTCAATATATAGAACATCTTGCGTCCTTCTTTCAAACCAACGAAATCACAGGGGAGGAAAAGAGGAGAGCGATTTCCCCTGAGTATTTGTGGGAGCAAGACCTACAGTTTAATTTGAAGCTTGATGGCTCCCAGTGCCCCAGATTCAAAGACTTTCAGTGAATTAGTTGACCCCATTAAAGGGACATTTCCAACCCAAGCCCTCAGTCACAATGAAGAGGTTCAGGTTCTATTCATGGAATAGAGCCTCGGGGGAGACCATTGCTATGTATGTGGCGAAATTAAAACAACTAACGGAATATTGTGATTTTGGTGAAACCCAGAATGACATACTCAGGGGTCATTTGGTATGTGGCATGCAGGAGGATGCTATTCAATGAAATTTGCTGGCTGAAGTGGATCTTGAATTTATGAAAGTGTTAGAGATAGTGCTTGCGATGGAAAGCGCTGTAAGAGATTCAGAAGCGATTCAAGGGGTGCAAAATGGCTTCGTTCTCCTAGTTGGGCAAGAACAGTCAGCCGAAAGTGCCATGAAAAGCTGGGACTCTGCTGCGAAGCAGTAAACAGCCCCCGCTAACTAAAAACTTCGAGGAAACAGCTTAGCAGCAAAGTTGAAAACTAATTTTTATCGACATGGAAATAATCATACTCCTAACAATTGGTCATAGACGTGGACACATATTGAAACATTGCAAAGCAAGATTAAAACAGGCTTCCAGACAACAATCGAAGTCCAATTAAGTATATAATGTATAAGAAACAGAAACGACCAATTCTGACATTTATTCACCATTCAACCTGAAAGTTGGGAAGACAGAGCCAATTATTGTCCCAGTGCAAGTGAATGGTAAACCCTCAAAAATGGAAGTAAACACGGGGGCTTCTACCACTGTAATAGGAGAACACACTTCCAGATATTTAAATAAAGGTGCTCAACAATTAAATTTGGAACAAACATCCGCCAAGTTGAAAATATACACAGGCGAAGAAACCCAGGTTAAAGGTATCACCAGGTAACTGTTTATTATAGACACCAAATGGCACAGCTACCCTAATAGAAGGTGGAGGACCAAGCCTGCTAGGTCGAAATTGGTTGAGGGAAGTTAACCTTGATTGGCCAGTGAGATTTCAAAAGGAAGCAGAAAGAGTCCCTGAGTTGGAAAAGGAGCAAGGCAAGGTACTTCAGAAAGAGCCTGGCGAGCCCAAGGACCACAACAGGGTGAAAAAGGAGTGTGTAAACATTCAGTAACCTGAAGAAATGAAGACCGTCTTAAACAACAACATGGAAAAACAGCTGAAGAAACCCAAGGAGATTCTGCTGACTTACAGAATTCAAGATGAAGTGAGTGAGCTTTGCGAAGAAAAGGAAAACCTTGTTGAAAGACCTTCACACACAACAAGGATCCCTCAGGTCAAAGTTTGTGCCTCTGGAAAATTACAGGAAGAATTTAACGTCAGTCAGAACAAACTTAAGAACCAGTTGGCAGAGAAGACTCAGCAATGTTCAAGATTCCAGGAGGAAGCCAACAGATACAAGAAAGAGACAGGAAAGCTGAAGAATCAGCCAAATGAAGCTAAAGAGGCTTTGAAAAGAAAAGTCATAGAGTTTTCCAAGATGCGAGTTGATTATTAAGTCATAGGTATCTCAACTACTGAACTGAGACAAGTTGAGAGAAGTAAAGTAAAAAAAAAAAGGCCGACTAAATTCTGTGGTAGAAAGAAGATGACACACAGAAAGAGGATGCAGAACTGTTGATGAGACATCATCTTTGAACAAGACTGAGCCTAATACTTCCTAATTTGGAGGGGAAGGTGGAGAAAAGTCAAGGGAACCAAAAAACAACTCATGATTTGTGGAAGACGCTGAACTGTGTGTGCCTAATGAGGTACTTGATGTTAACGCGGTTCCAAAGAATGTGGTTCCTGCAAAAGAATTGGAAGCCATGGAGCTGTGACGTTCCACATGGATCAGGAAACCACCTGAAAGACTGAACTTGTAATTTCATGACCTGTGTAAATATTGTAATGTCATGAGATAACTATCCTTGTAAATACAGAATGTACAGAAAAGTTAAAAGGGGAGGAATGTAGTAATTATAGTTCTGAGAAAGGTAGGACTGTAGCTTTAAGAATAGTCCTGTGTTGTAAGATCACATCATCTGTAAACCAATGAGTTAGCAGTGGGGGGGGAACCTCGAGGAGAGCTCTTCTTTAGTTATAGAGTTTGATGTACACATGTAGTTGCTGCTGCTGTCTTGTAAATAAAGTTGAATGTGTCCACCCAAGAAAAGTTGCCTGGAAAATCAACTCGATAACAGGGGTTGATGTCTCTTGCTATGACCTGCCTCTAGCCATGGACTAAACCCGCTTTGTGAATCTGGATGAAGGGTGTGTGGTGCAGAGTGTTGTCATAACGTGTATTCGCACTGTGATTGATGATATCTCCACTGTCTGTGATTAGTGTGTGAGCTGTGCTAGGTTCTGTGATCACCTGACAACGGTTTGTTCTCTGCTTGTTTTAAAGGGTAGAGTGGAATACCTTGTGAAGTGGAAAGGATGGCCCCCAAAGTAAGTAACCAATCTCTCAATCCTTTCCATAGTTCCCAACCACTCACCCCTCCTGATCTTCTGTCTGTGCCTTTGTGTCCTGGTTCATCCGCCATCCCATAATCTTACCCCCATTGGGGTTTCTGTTTCACTTTTGTATGATGTTGTTTGCAAGTCTTGATACTGGTCAGTTTGGCTCAGTTAGGAAAGGGTCATGACCTCCTCACTCATGATGTCATTGTTGCTCAGAGATGCAATAATAAGCCTCATGATTGATGAACCTTCCTTCTAACTAAACCTGGACTGTGTGATATATATTTCCATGTGATTGTGTGTGTTTATGCATCATTGTTGGGGCTGCTGGTTTACAACAATCTATATTTCTGTAGTGCACCTTCACAATGATATACCTTCAACAGCACCTTCCAAATCCTTGACCTCTTCCATTTAGAAGGACAAGGGCAGCAGACACATGGGAACATCACCACCTGGAAGCTCCCCTCCAAGCCAGTCACCATCCTGACTTGGAAATATATCGGCCGTTCCTTCACTGTCGCTGGGTCAAAATCTTGGAACTCCCTCCCTAACATCACTGTGGGTGTACCTACACCATGTGGACTGCAGCGGTTCAAGAAGGCAGCTCACCACCACCTCCTCAAGGGCAATTAGGGATGGACAATAAATGCTGGCCCAGCCAGTGACACCCTCATCTCGGGAAAGAATACTAAAAATACATATCACCAAGGGATGAATGTAATAGTGAGGAACCAAGGATTGAGTATGTAGGTGACTGCTTAGTGCTGAGGAATGGGTGCTGAAAGCCAGTGTTATGACAGGTGCCGGGCAGGGCAGAGAATTCATGAGGGTGAAGTGATCAGTGGTGTTGAAGGCACAGGATGGTTCAAAGATGTTATGAGAATGAAAGAAAGGACTTGCATTTCATTTCTACACATCCTCACAATATCCCAAAGTACTCCACAGCCAATGAAATACTCTGAAACACAGTCACTGTTGTAAATTTAGAAAATTTGGTAGCTAGCTTAAACTCAGCAATCTCAAGGTTCTTGTTTGTGTGTGTGTGCGCTTTTCTCTGTGTACATGTCTGTGTTGTTTCTCTCTGCATTTCTATGTTTCTGTGTGTCTTGTGAGTACATGTCTCTACGTATTGTGTGTGTTTGCATGAAGGAACTGCTTTCCCTAATGCTGGAATTAGTCACGTGATGTTTTTGCTCAGTTTACACCACTCTGCAGTATTCCTGCAGTACAGTGGGGGAAGGGAGGGGGGGTGGTGGTGGTGGTGGTGGTGGTGGCGATTGTTAGTGAGCATGTCCGAGCGAGTGAATGTTAGTGAGTGAGTGACCAATCCATGATGCAGGCAGCTGATTCCATTAACCCTTTGGGGATCTGAATGTTGCCTGTAACACTTATTGAGAGTACCTTCTCATTGGGGACTGACCAATTTGATTCTCCCTTAATCAGAAATGATTTTTACCATCTGTAATGCCCCCCCAACCCCCCCCCCCTCCCAGAAAAATCAAATCTGCACAAATGATAATATTTTAGATTTTGGTCAGCTGTGAAGCATTAATCAGATTACTGCTGTCAGTCCGACTCTGCCCTGCTTCTGTGGATCACCAATTGCTACTATCAAACTTCCTTTAGAACAATTGACGATATTTGTTAATTTCTCCGCTGATCTCTGGACTCTGTTGGGAGGATATCTGAGCTTGAGCCTGCACACCAAGTGTTGAGAGGTTTCCATTAACCCATCAGAATTGCCCAGCATACATGTTCTAATATCCAGCGCCCAAAAACTGGAAGAACAAGGAGCCCCTAACAGATCCCTCTTGGGTGGAAGTACAGAGACCCAAACACCACTATTTTGAAGAAGGACAGAAGTAGAGTTCCCCTCCCTCTCCCACCCCAGCCCCATGTCCTGCTGAGGCCAGTATTTATCCCCTCAACCAACATCACTAACACAGATTATCAGGTCATCATCACCACTTGCTGTTTGTGGGAGCTTGCTGTATGCACATTGGCTGCCGTGTTTCCTCATTGCAACAGTGACCAGACTTCAGGAAGTACTTCATTGGGCTGTAAAGTGCTTTGGGATGTCCTGAGGTGGTGAAAGGCTCTATAGAAATGGAAGCATTTTTTTTATACAAACAAAAGTAGCTGAGTTTACTGAGCACTTGCCAATGGGTCAAGTGTTGGATTTGCAGCATAACCCCTATGGGTTTGTTTCTGTTCCAGATACAGCACGTGGGAACCTGAGGATCACATCCTGGATCCACGACTCGTCATGGCTTATGAGGAAAAGTAAGAAGAGTTTACGCAACACTTTGTGTTTGTCATTTAACCCATTGACTGCTGGATCCATGTGTATCCGTCACAATTTTTTACAAGTGGAAAATGTTATTACGATTAAGTTTGGTCGTCTCAAGCTCTTGGTCACCTTGAGTCCTAATCCAACCATGTCAAATTGTTAACTTGAATTTTAAAATCTGGCCAACACCGGATAAGGTAACAAAGAAAAGCTGCTAAGTTAGTGGAAACATTAAACTTCATGGAAGGGAACCTTCCCCTGATCACAGTCTGGCCTTCACCTGACTCCAGTCCCATCCCATACAGTTGATTCTTAATGGTCTATGGGTATATAAGGACAAACGATAAAACGGACACAGCAGTGCAGAGGTCTGTTACTGGACCAATAATCCAGAGAACATGAGTTTAAATCCCACTGTGGGCCATTTGGGAATTTTAATTCAGTTCTAAAAATCAGGAAATAAAAGGCTGGGATCAGTAAAAGTGACCGAGAAGCTTTTAGCTTGTTGTAAAGACCCAACCAGTTCACTAATGTCCCTTTAGGGAAGGAAACCTGTTGTCCTTAACTGATCTGGACCTTAAAGTGACTCCAGTTCTGCACCAGTATGGTTGAAACATAGAAACTAGGAGCAGGAGTAGACCATTCTGCCCTTTGAGCCTGCTCTGCTGTTCATAGAGGTCTACAGCACAGAAAAAGACCCATCGAGTCTGTGCCGGTCAAACAAATACCTAACTATTCTAATCCCATTTTTCAGCACTAGGCCCACAGCCTTGTAGGCCATGGCATCGCAAGTGCACATCCAAATACTTCTTAAATGTTACGAGGGCTTCTGCCTCTACCACCCTTTCAGGCAGAGAGTTCCAGATTCCCACCTCCCTCTGGGTGAAAAAATTATTCCTCATATCCCTTCTAAACCTCCTGCCCCTTATTTCAAATCTATGCCCCCTGGTTATTGATCCCTTCACCAAGGGGAAAAGTTCCTCCCAGTCTATCCTATCCATGCCCTCATAATTTTATACGCCTCAATCATGTCCCCCTTCAATCTTCTCTGCTCCAGGGAAAATAACTCCAGTCTATCCAATCTCTCTTCATAACTAAAACACTCCAGCCCAGGCAACATCCTGGTAAATCTCCTCTGCACTCTCGCTAGTGCAATCACATCCTTCCTATAATGCGGATTCCAGAACTGCACGCAATACTCTAGCTGTGGCCTAACCAGTGTTTTATACAATTCCAGCATAAACTCCCTGGTCTTAAATTCTATGCCTCGGCTAATAAAGGCAAGCATCCCATGCAGTATGCTCATGGCTGATCCTCTATCTCAACACCATATTCCTGCTTTCTCTCCATACCCCTTGACACCTCTAATATCCAAAAATGATCAATTTCCTTCTTGAATATACTCAGTGACCCGGCCTCCACAGCCTTCTGTGGTAGAGAATTCCACAGGTTGACCACCCTCCTGAGTGAATAAATTTTTCCTCATCTCAGTCCTAAATGGCCTGCCCCATATCCTGAGACTGTGGCCCCTGGTTCTAGACTGCCCAACCGGGGCAAACGTCCTCCCTGCATCGAGTCTGTCTAGCCCTGTTAGAATTTTGTACATTTCAATCAGATCCCCTCTCATTCTTCTAAACTCTGCCCTTTGAAATAAACTCAGTTATATCAAAAATCTAAAGACGAAGTCAAGCAACAAGACCTTCATCGCACAGAAGGCATCAGTTTACAACGATGACTTCAATTCGTCAGGGCAACTAGGGGTGGGCAATATCACAGAATTGTTATGGTGTAGAAGGAGGCCATTCGGCCCATCGTGTCTGCACCAGCTCTCTGAGCATTTTAACTTAGTGCCAATCTCCTGCCTTTTTCCCATAACCCTGCACATTGTTTCTATTTAAATAATCACCCAATGCCCTCTTGAATGCTTCAATTGAACCTGCCCCCATCACATTTCCAGGCAGTGCACCCCAAACCCTAACTACTCGCTGGGTGAAAAAGCTTTTTCTTCAGTCCTGTCAGTGATGCCCATGTCCTGAGAATGATTTCCTTTTTAAAAAAATAAGGAATGCTGAAACTCTCAAACAATTTACTGGCCTCAGGAATTTACCACTTGACTATTCAGATTGCTTACTCACAGGAGGCTCAGGTTAAAACCACCTCAGATTCCCTGTGAGCCAATAGGCTCGTTACTATGGTTACCAGTGATATTTTTCTTGTTCCTTCTGTTAAATTTGACCCTCCTTTCACACTTGGTTTTTCCCTCTCCAGGGAGCAGCGAGACCGTGCACTGGGATACAGGAAGCGAGGCCCCAAACCAAAGCGATACCTACTGCAGGTAAAGTTTGGTGTCCCGATGGTGAGCGGGTTAACCCGGGAAGAAACTACTGCTCGATTTACTTCTCCCCGTGGGTTGGTAATAAATTGCCGTCCTGCCTTCAGTCGCTTGTGGCAACTCCCACTTGGAACTGAGGCCCACAGATCCAGAGAGGGTCAAAGACTCAGGCCTTGGGTTTGCCACTCATGGAGGCTGGGTCCCTTCTAGGCAGGGGAGAGGAAAGGGATGTTGCTGAAAACTAATGCTGGGCAAGGGCAGAATCGTGTTCAACTGTGATGCCTGCTGTGGCTGAATGCCCTGCCGATCGCATTCACTTCAATATCACATGTCAGTGTTGGGGAGCAGTGCCGGAGTGGGAGATTGTTACAACTGTTCCAGGGCCGGTGAAAACAGACCCCAGTGAGAGTCGGCACAGGAAGGCATTTTGCTCCACCTGCTGCACCATCTCTTAAGCAGATAAAGTCCATCACATCCCTACTTCTCTTCAGCTCTGAAGAAGCGTCTCACGGACTCGAAATGTTAACTCTGTTGCTCTCTCCACAGATGCTGCCAGACCTACTGCATTTTTCTAGCATTTTCTGTTTTTATTTCAGATTTCCAGCATCTGCAGTATTTGGCTTTTATGTTAAGTGGTGACCGGGAAATGGGGAGGGATTGAGTTAAAGTCAGTAATAGACGTCTGGTGAGGTAGTCTACATAGTGAGCCACAAGGCCCTTCACCCTTTTGTCACAGCATCTCGTGGGGCTGAGATTTGGGTGTGCTTTGCTTTTGTTATTTGAATTAATAATAATCTAAGAGGTGTGAATTCCAACAGCTGAGCAGTTTGAGAATTTGAATTCAAGTTTTTTTAAAAGCCCAGAAGAAAATTGTCCAAAATCAGTACCAATATCCCTAGAACTATTGGGGTTGCATATTCAGGTGTGCAAGACCAGTTTGGCTGCCTGAAATAAGTTGGACTCAGTGAAAGGGACCATGAAGCCGTTGGATTGTCGGACAAACACAAATGGTTCCCTTTGTGGAAGCAAAGTGCTGTTCTTACCTGGTCAGGGCCTGTATCTGACTCCAGACCCACACCAACATGGTTGACTCTTAACTGCCTTCAGTTTCATAGGCTGGGCTTATATATCGGAGTTTGAAGGTTAAGGGTGATCTAACTGAGGTGATTTAAGATGATTAAAGCAGTTAGTCGGGTGAATTGAAATAAACTATTTCCAGAACAAAGGGGCAGATCCTTCAAATTTGAGCCAGGCCGTTCAGGGTTGATATCAGGAAGCACTTCCTCACACAAAGGGGAGCGGAAATCTGGAACTCTCTCCCCCAGAAAACTGTCGAGTCTGAGAGTCGATTGAAAATTTCAAAACTGAGATTGATAGAAAATTTTGGGATAATGGAATCCTGGGTTACAGAACAATCGAGGTACGGGTCAGCCATGATCTAATTTTTTTTATTCGTTCATGGGATGTGGGCATCACTGGCTGGGCCAGCATTTATTGCCCATCCCTGGTTGCCCTTGAGAAGGTGGTGGTGAGCTGTCTTCTTGAACCGCTGCAGTCCATGTGGTGTAGGTACACCCACAGTGCTGTTAGGAAGGGAGTTCCAGGATTTTGACCAAATGTGATATATTTCCAAGTCAGGGTGGTGAGTAACTTGGAGGGGAACTTGCAGGTGGTGGTGTTCCCATCTATCTGCTGCCTTTGTCCTTCTAGATGGTAGTGGTCTTGGGTTTGGAAAGTGCTGTCTAAGGAGCCTTGGTGAGTTTCTGCAGTGCATCTTGTAGATGGTACACACTGCTGCTACTGTGTGTCGGAGGTGGAGGGAGTGAATGTTTGCGGATGGGGTTCCAATCAAGCGGGGCTGCTTTGTCCTGGATGGTGTCGAGCTTCTTGAGTGTTGTTGGAGTTGCACTCATCCAGGCGAGTGGAGAGTATTCCATCACACTCCTGACTTGTGCCTTGTAGATGGCTTTGGCAAGTCATGAGGTGAGTTACTCACCACAGGATTCCCAGCCTCTGACCTGCTCTTGTAGCCACAGTATTTATATGGCTAGTCCAGTTCAGTTTCTGGTCAATGGGAGCCTCCGGGATGTTTATAGTTGAATGATGGAACATGCTCAAGGGGTTGAATGGCCTTCTCCTGTTCCTATATTCCTTTGTATCAAACCACTAAAAATAAACAGATCATCTGGTCATTATCACATTGATATTTGTGGGAGCTTGCTGTGTCCATATTTTCTGCTGTATTCCCTACGTTAGAATGGGGACTACATGTCGTTGGCTGTGAAGCACTTTGGGATGTCCTGAGGTTGTTAAAGATAGTATAGAAATGCCAATCTTTCTTTCTAGCGGATTTAGATACCAGCGTCACCTTGAGGGGCAATAAAAGGGTGAACAATAAATATTTGTCCTGTGGATGAATTTAAAAAAAAAGCAAAGCTTTAGAAGGGCCAAAATGTTAAATTTAATTTGCATTATGTTTTTTTGCCAGCGGATTTATGGGATGGACCTGCGGAGTGCGGACAAGCTGAAGGAGAAGGGAAAATTGCGGCTGTCTTTGTCCAGACGGTTTGATGGGACCTCAGTCACCAGCCTGGCCCAGCGGGAAAGTGGGGAGAATGGGAAACGGATCCAGTTCTCCCTCAGTCGAAAGCACAAGTTCTTCAAGCTGGCCAAGCCCACCCCTACCCGAGCTACCAGCATTGCCGAGAGTCACGGGGCCAGTGAGTGTTCGGAGGAGGACACTGGACGGGATCTGGGTGGGAAGTTCCCAGATTCTGAGTTTGAGGATGAAGAATTGCAAAGCGAGAGCTTCCCAGAGGCAACGGAAGGTGAGTGAGAGACTGGCAGTCTCAGACTCAGTCCGTCTCATTGCCAGTTTCCTGTTGTGAAGCAAAAGGTGCTACACAAATGCAGGTTCTCCCTTTCTGAAGAGCCTGTCCTGAACTGAAAGGCAATTTCCCTCTTACTCTTGGTTTCATGATGCTGAGATACCAATCATTGAGGGGGCAGACAGGAAAGTGGAGTTGAGACCACAACCAGATCAGCCACGATCTTATTGAATGATAGAGCAGGCTCGAAGGGCCGAAAGGCCTACTCCTGCTCCGAAGTCCTATGCTCCTATTAGATGATCATTAATCCTCAGGAAGCCCCTCTGTGTCCTGAGCCCGTGTTCTTTTCCTGCCCCCACCCATTGGCAGTGACACCCATAGTCAGAATAGTACTGCTCCCTCAGCCCCTCCCCCGTCCATCCTCCCCCATACCTCATCTCACTTGACCTGTCCTGCTCCTTCCTCACTCTAGGGCCTGTTGGGACATCTCAGGCTCTCTGTTGCTCCCTCAGATCATGTCCAAAATGCGGCAAGTCCTGGAAAATATCTAGGTTTGAGCTGACAAGTGGCAAGTAGCATTCATGCCACACAAGTGCCTGATAATGACCATCTCCAACAACAGAGAATCTTAACCATCGCCCCTTGATGTTCAATGGCGTTACCATCGCTGAATCCCCCACTATCCACATCCTGGAGGTCACCATTGACCAGAAACTGAACTGGATCAGCCATATAAATATTGTGGCTACAAGAGCAGGTCAGAGGCTGGGAATCCTGCAGAGAGTAGCTCACCTCTTGACTCCCCAAAGCCTGCCCACTATCTACAAGGCACAAGTCAGGATTGTGATGGAATACTCCCCATTTGCCTGGATGAGTGCAGCTCCCACAACACTCAAGAAGCTCAACACCATTCAGGACAAAGCAGCCACTTGATTGGCACCACATCCACAAACATTCACTCCCTCCACCACCAAAGCACAGTAGCAGCAGTGTGTACCATCTACAAGATGCACTGCAGGAATTCACCAAGGTTCCTTAGTCAGTACCTTGCAAACCCATGACCACTACCCTCGCCCTCTCTTTCCCCTCCCCCCCCGCCCTCGCCCTCCCTGCCTCTCCATACCTCACCTTGAGCCTGGGATAGGAGGGTACCTTGATGGGGAGGTGAAGAGTTGCTGAGGGTTTGAGAGCTTTGAGCTAACCGGACGTGTGAATTGTGGAAGAGGGAGGGGAGGGGTGAATGGACTGGATCTCAACCTACGTGCCTCTCTCTTTTCCCATTTGTTTGCAGGCTCCGCCTCTCCCGTGAGGACAACCGGCTCGATTCCCGTTGGCTGGCATCCTTCCGTTCCCCTTGGCGACGTCACGGTGACTGATGTGACGGCAAACTCCGTGACGGTCACTTTCCGGGAAGCGCTGGCGGCCGAGGGTTTTTTCAGGGACCGCAGTTTGAGTTGCTAATCTCAGAAACGACCGCTGAAGATCTTCGTCCGTCCAGTGAAACATTTTGTTCGTTTCCCTAAAAGAGAAACAAGGTTCCATATTTATAAAACCAGTGATTGTGTGTGTCGCCATAGGAACGGTTAGCTTCTCCAGGATTTTCCCGTTAGGATAGCGTAAACTCAGCGCTAAGTGTTTCCTGTCACGGGAGAGGTCCCGCCTTCCCTCGAACCTCATTGGATGGCTGTGTTCCCACGGTTGCCAGGCAGTGGCCAATGGCTGAGCCTCCAAGGAAGGGGAAAAGATGGCAGCTGCTTTTGGGGCTGACCCACAAAACGAGGCTCGTTTTCTATTTGCACAAAGTGATGTTGCAGATTTAGCCAGTCACCCGCGACTAGGGACTCCGCGTGTGACAGATTCTGTACCTTTCACCTGAGCTGACGGCCGGCCCTGTACCGTTCCCGAGCGCGGAGCTTGGCTTTGTGTTTAATGTTCTGACCAGCTCCGTGATTTTTTTCTAGAAAGCTTGTTTTGCCTTTGCGGGGGGTGGGGTGGGGAGTGACGGCAGTTTCGCACTTGTTTTTCTGAACTCCGCTATCCACACCCTCCTCTCCACCAACAACCGCCCCCCCCCCCCCATTACTGAGCTGATTCTTCCTGTTCGCTGCCACCCATACACTCTGCTGGGGTGGAGGGGGAGGGTCTGTAGGTCTCAGTCCCATCGCCAGCTGTTTTAATGGCTTCATGACGGAGAGAGTCGGCTCGGTTCGGAAGGTACGGACTCTGTTGAGTTGGGGGGTCGATGGCTGCTAATGGTTTTCTGTCAGTTTTGCAGCAGGGTTTCTGCTTTGAGCAACCTGCATTCGCCTGTCGGTGAGGGTGAGTGTCAGAAGGGAGATTGGGGGAGGGCAGGGGTGGGGTGGGGTTGCAGAGAGTGTAGGGGAGAAATTGGAGGAGATGGGGAGGGTGTGGAAGGGAGGGGGTGGGGATTGGGGCGGGAGGGGAGAGGGAGGGTGGATTGGGTTGGTGGAGGGGAGGTGTTGGTGGGGGGAGGAATTGGGGTGGGAGGGGAGGGGGGGATTGGTGAGAGCAGGGGGGTGGAGAGTGCGGAGGGAAGGGGAGAGTTGGGGAGCTTAGGCAGCTGACAGGGAGGAGCACTGAGGGGAGGGGGGGAGCACACTGGAATAAGGATATTTTAGCTCCCCGTGATGTTGAGTGGGATCCTACCTCAGTCCGTGAGTTAAAATATTTCAGAGGTATTGTCATTTTGTGATGAAGAGCTTAGTCTGGTAAGTGTATGCTCTGGATGTGAGGCTGTTTGACTGTCCAGAGTGTAGCACCGACTAGACTGGGACCTTTGAGGTGATGAAATGGATTGAACTTGCCCAGGTACGTGCCATCCTGCACAGGAGGAGCTGTCTCTGAGTGAGCCTGCACTCTTCTGAGTAACAAACTAATGATCCTTTGATGTAACAGACTGGAGTACATCTGGCCTGCTGTTTCTGATCTGAAACTAAATATTTTTCAGGGACACAAGTGCGTAGCCAGAGACTGACGAGCTCCAGGCTGCACACTGTAATGGGACAGTCTTTAGCCCGCTCAGTCACTGTGCCAGTTTATATCACTGTGGCCATGAGTTAGCAGCCTCGTGCTGTATGTTGGGGCAGGTTGGAACAGTGGCAAGGCCACCGCTCGAGTTACCAGGCTGTGGGTTCAAGCCCTAGTTTGAGCAGGACTGAGATGGTGCTACCTCGGCTGAGGCTCTAGACCAGACAATAAACTGAGGCTCCATCACTCGTTCCACTTGAAGCTCTGAGGGACATAAGACCCAATATGGGCCGTCTATTAGTCCCATGCTCCCTCTCTTTATCTCCCGGTCACTCATTCTCTCTCTCTCTTGCTGCCTTTTCTTTGTCTTTTTTTTCACTCCACACTCTCTCTTGTCTCACTTTCTAGTTTTTTTCTCTCTCAGATTTGCCATCTGTCTGGGTCTCTCACTCACTCATTGTCACACGTACCCTATCTCGCCCCTCCGCTCTCCCTCACCCCGAGCCCTCTCCCACCTCTCCCCCCTTGTCGCCTCTCCCTCACCCTCCCCCTGCCCTCCCTCTCCCAATTCCCCCCCCCAACAGCTCACGCACCCCCCCCCCCCCCCCCCCCCCCCCCCCCGCTCTCTCTTTCTGTTTGCTTTAGCTGCTCTCTGATGTTGACCTTCCTAAAGAATATTTGCACTTGAGATTGTTGGATACTTTGCACTGGTTGATATGAAAATCCTGAATGTACAAATGCAGCTTATTTAGCTCTCTGGGCCACAGTATGTTTTTGTTGAGCTCCGGTCGCTACTCTGTAAATATATTGTAAGTAAGTGAATAGTTGCACTGGTGTGGAGATGTGTGTGTTACTGCTTGCCTAAGCAGGAGCTGTCAGAATTCTCAAAGTGATCTGGAGAGGCCTTTGCACAGGAGAAGCTGTGATCATCTGCACCGGTCCTGGGGATTCAGCGGGGGAGGCGGCAAAACTCAAACCTACTTCCTCATACATCCATCTGTGAAAACCTTGCTCTGCACCTCCTTATCCTCTCGAAGATGAATTTTCCTCAACTTCCTCAGCCCTCCTACATGACATGTCCATCACGCCTTAATCCCCTCCCCATCCCTTTTAAACCCTTGTCCTTGTTACCAGAGCCCCCAGTGTTCCCCCACAGCCCTGCCTCTGCCTCCCCACTCCTACCTGCTGAAAGTTGAGTTGCCCCATTGTCAGAGGTGGTTCAGTGGCAGTCCACTGGGTCAGAAGGTTGTGGGTTCGAGCCTCACTCCAGCTGACGATCTCAGTATGGAAGGAATGCCAAACTGTCGGAGGTGCCGTCCCTAAGGTGAGATGTTAAACTGAGGCCCTGCCTGCCCTCTCAGGCGGGTGTAAAAAAAAAAAATCCCATGGTCACCGTTACAAGGAAGAGCTGGGGAGTTCTCCGCGTCCTGAATCTAATAATTCTCCCTCAATCGACATCACGAAAACAGATGATTTAGGTCATTGTCAGATTGCTGTTTGTGGGAACTTGCTGTGAGGAACAGGAGGAGGCCATTCAGCCCCTCCACCCTGTCCCGCCATTCAGTTAAATGGTGGTTGATCTGCATCTGGACTCCATTTCCCTGCCTTTGCTCCATATTCCCCCAATACCCCCACCCAACAAAAATCTTATCAATCTCAGCCCTGAAAACTCCAGTTATCCCCCAGATTCCACAGCCTTTTAGGGAAGAGAGTTCCAGGTTTCTGCAGATTTTTCCTTAGGTGTCGTTTTGCTGATCTGATGATTATTGAAAGATTTGGCAATGCAATTGGTTACAATGATCCCAGATTTGGTGTTGGGTTGGACTAGAGTTCCAGCTCATGGATTCTTAAACTCCTGCCTCCTCCGAGCATTCAAATGCCTGTAGCTTTTCCTTTCCACTGATTTCCACCTGTGTTGATCTGACTTCTTAAAAAATATTTTTTGGGAGCTCTGTTGCTGCTTTTCACGAGCTGCAGTGCTGCCTCTTTCGGAGTTGGCCGTCACTTCTCTCAGACTTGGGCAAAGGGGCTGAGTCTCCGGGAGGGACCAGGACCCAAATGGGTCGATTTAGGGCAACGTGGATAAAGCACCAAAATAACTAACACCAGGAGGAGACCATTCCACCCAACACGCCTGTGCTGGCTCTGAAAGAGCTATCCTATTAATCCCACTCCCCCTGCTCGCTCTCTCTCTCTCTCCCCATGCCCCTCAAACTTTCCTTTTCAACATTTTTTTTTCTTCCGTTCTCTTTTTGAAAGTTATTCTTGAATCTGCTTCCACCAGGCAGCGCGTTCCAGATTATAATGAGTTGTGTAAGAATGACTGCACATCTCACCTCTGGTTCATTTCTCACTTACCTTGAGTCTGGGCCCTCTGGTGACCAACTCTTCTGCCACTGGAAACTGTTTCTCCTTGTTTACTTTATCAAAACCCTTCATAGCTTGACCGTTTCTACTAAATCTCCTCGTGACCTTCTCCGCTCTAAGGAGAACAATCCCAGCTTCTCCAGTCTCTCCACGTGACTGAGGCCCCTCATCCCTGGTGCCATTCTGGCAAATCTCCTCTACGCCAGTCCATGACATACTTCCTGAAGTGTGGGGCCCAGAATTGGACACAGTACTCCAGCTGAGGCCTAACCAGTGCTTTATAACTATTAGCATAGCTTCCTTGTTTTTTGTACTTTAATCCTCTGATAATAAAGTCAAGGATCCCATTGCCTTTTTAAGAACCTTCTCAATTTGACTTGTCATCTTTGGAGATTTGTCTAGGTTCATAGTTTCTCCTCTTCATCTCCTGCTTAAAGTGGAGTTAACTAATAACCAAATATTTACATTTGAAGCTCTAATTATGAGCTCGGGGGGAGGGCGGGGGGGTGGGGGTGGATGGGTATTGGGGGATTGGAGGGAATGTAAGGTGATGGTGGGGAATCTGGGTCAGGGTGGGGTGGGAGAGCTGAGGATTAATTTTCTCACTCATTCCGGCTCCAGTGGTCAGTGATGTCCCAGCTCGCCCACGATCCCAGGGTAATTCAGGGTGAGATGCGCCGAGACTGCCTTCAGTTTTGAGGCTGAAGGCACACGCGCAGGAGCATTAACATCAGCCTCCGGCGTGACTGGCAGCAGCTGCCGTTACTCATGGCAGAGTTTGAGCAGAAACCAAAGAAATACTGAAGTCAGGAATGGTTCACCTGTTTAGGCTACCAGCCTTCGCTACTGGGCTACTGAAACTGGCCTCAGTCGGAGTCAAGTGTTTACGTGAAGTTTTTTGCACAGTTGTTTAGGATCAGGGGCTGTTCCCTTGTGTGTCCGACATCGAGATGCTGCTGAATTTGAAACCTTGCCTGTTACAAATGTAGGCCAAATAAAATAAACTTTGTCTTTGTTGCCTGACTTATATTTTTTCTGTCATAGTGGTGCAGTTGGGATGGTCTCTCCTCTGCTCCCTCCTCCACCACCCCCCTCCCACAAGATATCCTGAGTAGCTCCCTCTCCCAAAAAGAGGGTCAGTACTGAGGGAGCGCTGCACTGTTGGAGGGTCAGTACTGAGGGAGCGCTGCACTGTTGGAGGGTCAGTACTGAGGGAGCGCTGCACTGTTGGAGGGTCAGTGCTAAGGGAACGCTGTACTGTTGGAGGGTCAGTACCGAGGGGGTGCTGCACTGTTGGAGGGTCTGTACCGAGGGAATGCTGCACTGTTGGAGGGTCGGCACTGATGGAGCACTGCACTGTCGGAGGCTCAGTACCGAGGGAGCGCTGCACTGTCGGAGGGCTGGCGCTGAGGGAGCACTGCACTGTCAGAGGGTCAGTACCGAGGGAGCTCTGCGCTATCGGAGGGTCAGTACCGAGGGAGCGCTGCGCTATCGGAGGGTCAGTACCGAGAGAGCGCTGCGCTATCGGAGGGTCAGTACCGAGGGAGCGCTGCGCTATCGGAGAGTCAGTACCGAGGGCGCGTTGCACTGTCGGAGGATGGTGCTGAGGGAGCACTGCACTGTCGGAGGGTCAGTGCCGAGGGAGCGCTGCACTGTCGGAGGGTCAGTGCCGAGGGAGCACTGCAATGTCGGAGGGTCAGTACCGAGGGAGCGCGGCACTGTCGGAGGGTCGGCACTGTTGGAGGGTCGGCACTGTCGGAGACTCAGTACCAAGGAGTGCTGCACTGTTGGAGGGTGGGCACTGTTGGAGGGTTAACGCTGAGGGAACGCTGCACTGTCGGAGGCTCAGTACCGAGGGAGTGCTGCACTGTCGGAGGGCCGGCGCTGAGGGACCACTGCACTCTCGGAGGGCCGGCGCTGAGGGAGCGCTGCACTGTCGGAGGGCCGGCGCTGAGGGAGCGCTACACTGCTTCAGATGCCATCTTTTGGATGGGACTTAAATCCAAGGGCCTTGTCTGCCCCCTCAGGTGATCCCACAGCTACAGTTGGAAGAGAAGGAAGATTCCCTTGTGCCAGTGTCTGTTTATCAGTAAAATAGATTATTTGGTTATTACCATTGCTGTTTGTGGGAGCTTGGTCTGTGCAAATTGGCTGTGCTATTTCATAGATTCATTGCAGCATTGAAGAAGAACATTTGGCCTATCGTATCCATGCTAGCTCTCCTAAGGAGCAATTCACATATGGAAGTCCTCTGCCCTCTCCCCACATCCCTGCACATTCTCCCTTTTCATGTATTTAGAAAATATAGAAACAGGTACAGCACAGGAGGCCACTCCACCCATCGTGTCTGTGCTAGCTGAAAAACGAGCTGCCCAGCCAAGTCCCATTTTCCAGCACTTGGTCCGTAGGCCCTGGAGGTTATGGGATTTCAGGGCCATATCCGGACACCTTTTAAATGAGCTGAGGGGATTTCCTGCATTGCGACAGTGACTTCTCAAAATTGTAAAGTGCAATGGGATTATCCTGATGTGTTTGTCATAATCCACTCTCAGACTTGGTTATGTAAGGGCAGGTTTCTTCTAAGAGTATGATTAGTTGTTAGTTTAGCTGCCTACTGTCTCCACTCCTCTTTAAGTTTCCTTTAATTCTGTGTGTATGTGGCTGATGGCTAGAGAGGCAGTTTATAGCAGTTAATACCTCTCATCTGCACTTGGACTTCATGGTACCTCAGTCTTTAAAAATATAGCCCGTGATCCTGTTAGCTAGCTGATCAGCACTGGTGTGTGTGTGTGTGAGAGTGTATATTAACAGTGGCTAGATGGATTATTATGGCCAGTTTTCCTTCTAGTCGTGTGTTAATCGTCAAGGTCTATTCTGAGATTGCCAAATTTCCAAACGTTCCCAGCTTTGTTTCTGAGCAGGTATCCCATGTATTTAGGTTTTTGTGTCTGTGCCAGGTTACCTGGGCAAACAGTCACTGCTTCCTTGGTGTGCACTGAATGGAACCTGTCGAAGCTTGGTAAGAGCAAGCTTAGAGTTTGTTGCTGTCAGGAAGCGTTCCTGCATTGTTTTATTTTCTGATATATGAATAAATATCTATATCGTTATCAAGATTCTATAGTTACATTGAGTTTTGGTGACTGAGCAGTGATGGTGTGGGGCACGAATGGTTTTAAGCTATTTCCTCTGTTTGAACTTCTCGCCTGTAACCTGGCAAATTTATCGGGATTTTCATGGGGTTTTCACATCCCGCTCTTCAATGAGTGAAGCAACTTCAGCGACTGCACTTGCAAGGAGTTATTTTTCTGTTGAGCACTTTGGGACATTCTGAGTTTGTGAAAGGCACTTTTTAAATGTAAATTCTTTCACTCCATAGATGGTTCTGATCCACGTATGCTCTAATTAATTTCTTTTCAAAATGTGCAGGTGATTTTATTGATTTTTTTTGTGTGTGTGTGTAGCTGCTGACGTAGTTAAAGGGATTGACTTGTGCTTGACCTAAGCAGGGACTTTTGGGAAGGAACATTGGATCTGATCGTCACACTGTAGTAATTTTTATGTTGGATGCACGTTTGCCTTTTGGACCTTGCCTATGGAAATTCAGTCAATGTTCTGTCACATCAGTGACAAGGCGTGAGTGTGAATATGGCAGACATGGTGAGATTTGGCTTTTCCAACCAGTACTTGCTGGCTTTACAATTCTGGCGCAATTTATTTTTATATTTTCCCTGATTTGCGCCTTGATTCAGTGATGACACGTGGGGTATATTCTAGTGTTTTCTGGTTTGTATTTAGTTTCATATTCTCCTCGACAGTGAGGACTGCGTTATTTCCTGGAATGTTCTACATGTTTCCTGTTACTTTTTGGGAAAATAAAATGTGGTTTGTACCAGTTGGGTGTGATGTTGTTTACAGCAGGAACTTTGTGTGTGTGTGTGTGTGTGTGTGTGTGTGTGTGTGTGCCTGAGTTCATGCTGCTCCCCATACCCTTTAATACCCACCCAGTCTGATCCCATTCTCTCCCTCACATGTTGTACCTTATTCCCCCTCATTCCCTGATATGAACATGTGCCTGTCACACTGTGTTGCACGCAAGCTTGCTCCCCCTCCACCGCCTTCACTGCTTCTTGGAGATGGAGAGCCCAGTGGGTTCACTTATCTGGGTGAGATGGATACTGAGCAATGGTGTTGTAGCATTGCATAGACTCAATGTAATGTGAAGAGGCAACAAAGTGGCTCGTATGCCATTGCAAAGAAATGCCTGGAGATTGCATGTATCCAGATATCAATGGGTAACCAGTTAGGCCAGAAGATGTTGAGGTCGTATTAAGATGGGCCTCTAATGTGTAGTGGCTGCAGGCGGCTGACTTTCAAAGTACGACAAAGGCTGGACTAGCAATGTAGCACAGCGGGTGTGCTTCTGCTTGTGTCAGCCATGGTGCAGTGGTTAACACGCTCACTTCTGAATCAGAACGAAGACCTTGGATTCAAGCCCCACTCCAGAAAATTGAGCACCTACTGCGCAGTACTGAAGGAGAGCTGCACTGTCGGAGGCACTATTTTGAAGAAGAAAAGCAGAAAAGAAACGAGAAATTTAAAAGCAGAACCACAAAGGTAATGATCTCTGGATTGCTACCCGAGCCACAAGTGAATTGGCATAGGGTAAATAAGACCAGAGAGTTGAATGCATGGCTCAAAATTGGTGTGGGAGAAATAGATTTTTATTCATGGGGCACTGGCAGCTGTACTGGGGAAAGTGGGAGCCGTACCATTGGGATGGTCTTCACCTGAACCGTGCTGGGACCAGTGTTCTGGCGAATTGTATAAGTAGGACGGTAGAGAAGATGTTCAAATCAATAGTGGGGGTGGAGGAGGGATCACATGCAGGGTGATGTGGTAAATTAAAGAGAAATAGATCAGGGTAGGGACATGGGTAATGATAACCAGAGTATGGCAGGAAAGGTCAGAGTGTATAAAGCTAAGAGCACACCAGCAGGTAAGGGCAGAATTTGCAAGAATTGTAAAAAGGCAGAATTAAATGCCTGAATGTGTGCAGTGTTCATAACAATCTGGATGAATAGATATAAATAAGTATGTATGACCTGATAGCACTTTCAGAGATATAGTTGCAAGGTAACCAAGACTGAGACCTAGATATTCAAGGGTATTTGGCATTTTGGAAGGCCAGGAAGCTAGGAAAATGTGGTGGGTTAGCTCTGTAATTAAGGATGACATTAATAAAGTAGTGAGAAATGCCTTTAGTAAAGTAGCCTCTAGGCAACAGTGATCATAACATGTTAGAATTTCACATTTGGTTTGAGGGTGAGAAGTATGGTCTCAGACTAGTGCCTTTAACTTCAATAAAGACAACTACAAGGTTTGAAGATAGAGTTGGCTAAAGTGAACTGGAAAATTAGGTTAAGAGGTAGTTAGTAGAGATGCAGTGGCAGACATTTAATGAGATATTTCATAACACTCAGCAAAGATATATTCTACTGAGAAAGAAAGACTTTATGAGAAGGATGCACATCCATGGCTAACTAAAAGAGTTAAAGATATTAACAAATTGAAAGCAAATGTGTACAATTAGTCATTGGTAGTACAGAACTTGAGTATTGCTGAAAAAGACATGCCTAAGCTTTTTGTTTTCCACTCATTAGGACATTTCGCAAGAATGACAATATAAACAGGAAAATAACTATTTACACCGTAAAGAGATTGCTGTTCGTTGCAAAATGGCATTGTCATGGAGAATGCACCACTGACAGTTAACTGCCAAGCATTGTTTGAAGTGGGGATGTTCGCTGATGATTGCACAATGTTCAGCACCATTCATGACTCCTCAGATACTGATGCAGTACAAGTCCAAATGCAGCAAGACCTGGACCATATTTAGGCTTGGGCTGACAAGTGTCAAGTAACCATCTCCAGCAAGAGAGAATATAACCATTGCCCCATGACATTCAATGCTATTACCATCACTGAATCCCCCACTATCAACATCTTGGGGGGTTACCATTGACCAGGAACTGAACATAAATACAGTGGCTACAAGAGCAGGTCAGAGGCTAGGAATCCTGCAGCGAGTAACTCACCTCCTAACTCCCCAAAGCCTGCCCACTATCTACAAGGCATAAGTCAGGAGTGTGATGGAATACTCTCCACTTGCCTGGATGAGTGCAGGTCCCACAGCACTCAAGAAGCTTGACATCTCCCAGGACAAATCAACCCACTTGATTGGCATCCCATCCACCACCTTTAACATTCACTCCCTCCACCACCAATAAACAGTGGAAGCAATGTATACCATCTACAAGATGCACTGCAGAAACTCACCAAGGCTCCTTAGACAGCACCTACCAAACCCATGACCACTACCATCTAGAAGGACAAGGGCAGCAGATACATGGGCACACCACCACCTGGAAGTTCCTTTCCAAGCCACTCACCATCCTGACTTGGAAATATATCACTGTTCCTCACTGTCACTGGGTCAAAATCCTGGAACTCCCTCCCTGAAAGCACTGTGGGTGTACCTACCCCACAAGAACGTCAGCGGTTCAAGAAGGCAGCTCACCACCATCTTCTCAAGAGCAATTAGGGATGGGCAATAAATGCTGGTCTAGCCAGCAACACCCACATCCTGTAAAATTGAATTTAAAAAAAAATGAAACCAGACAGCTTGACCCTGATTGGTCAAGACATTACCCTGAGGAATGAGTCGGTGAATGGCTGTCACTTATTTTGTTTAGCTGAAATAGGTGCAGTGTGTGTGCAAGTTCTTTCTGTTTGCAAAGAACAGGGCCTGTGTTTTAATATATGTAGCTTCCAGTACATGCAAATGCGGCACACTGCGAGCCCAACTGACAACCTTAAATTAGATGTCAGCGTAATTCTTATTTAACAAATGTCCAAGCGCGGAATCACATCTAATGTTGGACACTGTGTTTTGAGTTTTGCAAACACGGGCTGGCTGGATACAGTCTGTACCCTGCCTGTTGCGAACAGTGGCTGGAACATGCTATTTGATATGATCCACCAGTGTGATGCTAGGTACGCAGGCTGTTGTGCCTGTTTCAACTAAACAAAATAAGTGACAGCTATTCACTGACTCATTCCTCAGGGCAATGCTTTGACCAATCAGGGTCAAGCTGCCTGGTTTAAATTTCAAACAATGCTTGGCAGTTAACCATCAGTCACCATCAGTGGTGCATTCTCCATGGCAATGCCACTTGCCAACCAATCAGCACTCTTCACATACAGCATAAACTGTTGGTTTTCCCCTTTGTATTGGTATTCTTGTGAGTATCCTGATGAGTGCAAGACAAAAAGCATAGACATGTCTCTATTTTCAGCAATACTCAAGTGTACAAATATGCTAAGATTAGAAGATTGGACATATTTTAGAAACTAGCGAAGAATGGTTTTTAAAAAAAGGAAGATTATTAGAGTATGAGAGAAAGCTAGCTAGAAATATAAAAATAGTAAGAGTTTGTACAAGTATTTTTAAAAGGAAAAGATTAGCTAAATTGAACATTGATCCATTAGGGATTGAAACTGGGGAATTGGAAATGGTGGAAGTGTTGAACATATATTTTGTGTCTGTCTTCACTATAGAAGATACAAAAATATCCCAAGAATACTTGAAAAGAGGGAGGGAGGAACTTAAAACAATCTCAATCACTAGCGAAAAGGTACAATTAAAACTATTAGAACTAAAGGCTGTCAGATCCCCTGGACCTAATAGCCTGCTACCTAGGGTCTTAAAAGAAGTGGCTGTGGAGTTAGGAGACGCATTGGTTGTTATCTTCCAAAACTGCCTAGATTTTGGAAAGATCCCAGCGGATTGGAAAATCACCAGTGTGACATCTCTGTTCAAAAAAGGAGGGAGACAGAAAGCAGCAAAGCAGAAAACTATCGGTCAGTTAGCCTAACATCCGTGATAGGGAATAGAATCCATTTTTAAGAAGGTAATAGCAGAACATTTTAGAAAATCATAATATAATCAGGCAGAGTCAACGTGGTTTTGTGAAAGGGAAATCATGTTTGACAAAGTTATTGGAGTTCTTTCGAAGATGTAACAAGCAAGATGGATAAAGGGGAACCTGTAGATGTGGTGTACTTGGATTTCCAAAAGGCATTTGATAAGGTGCCACATCAAAGGCCATTACACGAGCTCATGTAGGCGTTAACATACTTGCCCAGATTGAGGATTGGTTAGCTGACAGGAAGCAGAGATTAGGGCTATATGGGTATTTTTCGGGTTGGCAAACTAACTTAGGGGAGTGCTACAGGGATCAGTGCTGGGGCCTCAACTATTTACAATGTATATTAATGACTTGGATGAAGGGACTGAATGTATGGTTGCTAAATTTGCTGATGACACAAAGCTTGGTAGAAATGTAAGTTTACAAGAGGACATATCAAGTCTACAAAGGAATTTAAATAAGTTATTTGAGTGGGCAAAACTTTGGCAAATGGAGTATAATGTGGGAAAATGTGAACTTGTTCTTTTTAACAGGAAGAATAGAAAAGCAGTATAATATTTAAATAGAGATTGCAGAACACTCTGGTGCAGAGGATCTGGGTTTCCTGGTACATGAATCACAAAATGTTAGTATGCAGGAAAGCAAGTGATTAGGAAGGCAAATGGAATGTTGGTGTTTATTGCAAGATGAATGGAGTAAGGGAAGTGTTGCTACAGCTGTACAGGGCCTTAGTGAGACTGCATTTGGAATACTGTGTACAGTTTTGGTCTCCTTAATTAAGAAAGGATATCATTGCATTAGAAGCAGTTCAGAGAAGGTTGACTTGACTGATAACTGGGATGAGGAAAGGTGGAGCAGGATGTGCCTGTATCCACTGGAGTTTAGAAGATTGAGAGGTGATCTTGTTGAAGCATAAGATCCTGAGGGGGCTTGACAGGGTGGATGCTGAAAGGATGTTTTCCCTTGTGGGAAGAGGCTGGAACCATGGGACACAGTTTAAAAATAAGGGATCTCCCATTTAACACGGAGATGAGGAGAATTTTTTTCTCTGAGGGTTGTTAGTATTTGGAATTCTCTCCCCCAGAAAGCAGTGGAAGTTGGGTCACTGGCGTAGTGGTATTGTTGCTGGACTACTAACCCAGAGACCCAGGGTAATGCTCTGGGGACCTGGGTTTGAATCCCACCATGGCAGTCTGTTGATGGCAAAACTTCTCAATTCTAGCAGTTGACGTTGGTGATTTCACCTCATATCTGTCCATCCATTTCGAGTGGGCATCTACAATGAGCAGAAACATTGATCCCATGAAAGGTCCCACATAGTCTATGTGTAACCACACTCATGGTCTTCCTGACCACTCCCAAGGCTGTAACAGAGCTGTTGAAGGTAACTTTTGCAGTTGCTGACATTACACACAATTCTTCACTAAACTCTCTATTTCACCATCCATCCCAGGCCACCATAGGTAGCAGCGAGCTGTGATCTTCATTCAGGATATTCCTGGATGTGCGCTGTGTACGAAGTGGTTAAGTTGCCTTTGGAGGAACTACCGCTCATGCTCCCCACAATAAGATGCCATCCTGGCTGGTTATTTCATGTCTTCTGTTAAAGTACTGTTTCATTTTGTCAGATACAGGCTCTTGTGACCAATCATGAAGCACCTGTTCTCATTCTTGAGATAGGACTCGGTCCTGACTTGCCCATTCTCTGATCTGTCAAGCACATATCGGCGAGGAATCTAAGAAATTTAACAATTAAACAAGTTCTTGTGGAACTGGGACATTTTCTCATAAAGGCAAACGACTAAGGGTATTGGGGTTTGTGATTTGATTGTCAGGCCTATGTACAAAAGTGTACTCGTGTGCTGCCAGGATTAAAGCCCATCGTTGTATTCTTGTCGAGGCTGTGGGTAATATAGCCTTGACCTCACTGAATAATCCCAATAATGGTTTGTGGTCTGAAACAATTATAAAATGGTGGACATGTAAGTACTGGTGAAATTTCTTGACACCAAAGATGATGGACAGGCCTTTATCTGCGAGTATCCCTTTTCCGCTTTGGTGAGCGTTCTTGATACATAACCAATAGGCCGTTCTGTGCCCTCATTCATCCGATGGGAGAGCATTGCTCCCATTCCATAGGGAGATGTGTCACATGTCAGCACCAATTCTTTCGTCTGGTCATATTGCACTAATAGATTGGACGAGTGCAACAATTGTTCACCTTTACGAAAGCTTTTTTCTGGGATGCCTGCCAAGATCAAGATTGGTTTTTCTTGAGTAGAGAATGTAGGGGGGCCTGCACTGTAGACAAATTGGGTAAGGATCACCCATAATATTCGATCATTCCTCGGAGGTGTTCTTTGGCGCAGGTGCCTCTCTTACGGCTCTCACTTTCTCCTCAACCGGTTGGAGGCCCTGTGAATCTACCCGGTAACCCAAATAGATTATCTCCCTCGCTTGGAACATGCACTTTCCTTTTTTTAAAACACACTCCAGCGTGCAAGGAACATTTTAAGACTTCTTCCAAGTTTGCCAAATGCTCTTTCTCAGTGAATCCTGTCACCAATACGTTGTCTAAATAAACTATAGCCTGGGGCAGCCCCTGCAATAAACTTTCCATTGTTCTTTGGAAGATGAGATGTCGAAAGATAGTCGAGTATATTGGTACAACACTTTGTGGGTATTAATTGTGACAAATTCCTGGGAGGCATTATCTAACTCTAGTTGTTGCTAAACATGACTCATGTCAAGCTTCATGTAGGTGGTTCCACCTGCCAGCTTGTCATACAAGTCTTCGATTTTTGGATTAGGGTGTGTGTCTAGCTCAGCCACCTTATTAACTATCAATTTGTAGTCTCCATAAACTAGGATGCTTTGGTTAGGTTTAAGGATGGGGACTATGGGCGCTGCCCATTCAGAGAACTGTACAGGTTGTATAACGCCCAGTTTTTCTAGTCTGTCCAGTTCGGTGTTGACTTTTTCTCACAGTGCGAATGGTACCGGTCTCACCTTCATGAATTAGGTGGGGGGGTTGTCTCCGGATCCAAATGAATTTTTGCCTGCAGCCCCTGGATCTTCCCAAGTTCGTCCTTGAAGACTGTGGTGTACTTCGAAGTAGCTCTGGTAACCCACTTGATCTTAACTGGAAAATTTCAGCCCATTAATCTCCTTTAGCCAGTTCCTCCCCAGGAGGCTTGGCCCCTCGCCTACTGCTATCATCAAAGGTAGCTTTGCCGATTGGCTTCCATAATAGTTACTCTACTAATGCCTTTGACTTGAATGTCTTCAACCATGTATGTTTTTAATTGGACAGTTGATTCTTTTAAATTTAATTGATGTAGCCCATTATTCAGATATCTGAAGGTATGTTCCCCAATTACTGTAGTGGAAGCTCCCATGTCCACTTCCATTCTAACGGGTCTGCCATTTACTTTCACTGTTACAAATGTTGTCTTTGTTCTGTTCTGTCTTTCCAACTCTTAGATTAAACAATGAATAAATCTCTGAATTTATCGCTTCAGATTCTTCTACATTGTAGATCTTGCTGGGTTTTTTCTTTCATTTAAAAACCTATTTAAATCTTTCCTTGCGCTGCCTTATATGTCCATTTCTGTGGCAATAATAACATTTGATTTTTTAAACTGCCGATCGTTGAAAGACTGCCTGTTTCCACCTCTATTGAAATTATTCTTTGTTTTTGCTGCTGAGTCATGTTTCCTCAATTTGCTGCTAGCGGAGGCTTTTTCCTGCTTCTTGGCAGAGTTTTGCGTTTTTGGACCTTTTTGGCTGAGGTTTCCCACTCGATGTGGAGGACGGCGCCATTTTGCACGCCCTTTGTGGCTCTTACTACGCTTCCCATGGCTGGTGCTATCTCCACCTTAAAATCCAAATTCGCTTCAGATAATAATCTCTTCTGAATCGTGTCCTCATTCACACCGCACACTAAACCATCTCTGAGCCTGTCGGTTAGCCAAGTACCAAACTCTCAATGTTTCGTTAACTGTTTCAAACCTGCCACAATGCAGCAACTTTTTTTCCCCCAGGGCTATAATTTTTGAATTAAACTTGAACCGTTGCATCATTACTGAGGGCTTTGGTTGATGATGCCCCTTCACGAGGTCCACCAATTCATCAAAATTTTTTGAATCTGGGGCACTGGGTGCCGTCAAACTTTGAATCAAGCCATTTATTCCCACTTGTACTTAAAATGATCGCTCGCCTCGTCTCTTCCCCCATAATCTCGTTCGCTTTGAAAAAGAACATGAGGCGTTCAATGTAGTGAGACCAATTGTCTGTGGCTGGATTGAAAGGATCAATTCTTCCGAATTGCAGCATTTCGAGAGGGAATTACTTCATCAATTCAAACGGAACTTCTACATACACTCACTGGGCAAGGTCAGTGCCGAATGCTTTTCACTTGATTTCATCTGTCAAACTTGTTTTATCCTCGTCGCCAGTTTGCTGTGACGTGGTGGCCGAGTTAGTACTATAGATAAGAGTTGATCAGCAGACATTTACTGGGTGGAAACTTCTTGTTTATTTACTATGGTACTCAGCAGCATTACGTATGTTCTTTCACCTCAAACTCTATCTCTACACAATCGACAACTACTACTGACTACTTATGTAGCCCGTGCTACTCTCCTATTGAAGATCATGTGATCTTCCTTAACAAGCACTATTCTCAAAGGTACATCACATATCTGATAGATCCAAAATTACCATTGGAGTCAAGGGTTCGGGGGGGAGGTGGGAGGTTGGGGGGCGGGGGGAGGTGGGAGGTGGGGGAGTAGGTGGGGAAGCAGGTGGGGAGGAGGTGGAGGGGGGGGTGCAGACGGGAAAGTGGAGTTAAGACTACAATCAGATCAGGCATGATCTTACTGAATGGTTGCAGGGTTGATGGACTGAATGGCGTACTCCTGCTCCTAATTCCTTTGCTCTTGCATAAGCATTTTGAGATGTCCTGAGGTCATAAAAAGGGGCTATATAAATGCAATCTGTTAAACTAATCTCAGTACCCCACTCCTCATAGCCCCATGTCAACCCAAATTAACCCAACTCACGCCCCATTGTCCTGCCGAAATTGCAAAACTAATCCCACTCTGCCTCTCTGCTTCAATGGTTTATTTAACCTTACACTGGAAAGATGCAATGGTTCTCTGTGAATAGCCTGTTACATACTGCAATAACTTGGGAGTGAGTTTGGTTGGGTGAATGAATGAGTGAATGGCCTTTCCTCTCTGCAGACTGGACTTTGATCTGAATGCAAACACAGAGCAATGGATGCAGCAATGAAATATATTGCACTGACTGTGGTTGGAGCTAGTGAACCCACTTCTCTCCCTCCCCCACTCTTCCTCCCCCTTGCCCCCTCCACCATCCCCCTCAACCCCCTTCCTTTCACCCTCCACCACCCCCCTCAACCCTCTTCCTTCCCCCTCCCTTCCTTACCCCATCCCCCCTCCACCACCCCCCTCAACCCTCTTCCTTCCCACCTCCCCCCACCAACCTCTTCCCCCCTCCGCCACTTCCCCACCCCCGCCTCTTCCCATCCCCCTCTTCCCCCCCACCCCCGCCTTCCCCCACCTCCTTCTTCCCACCCCCATCCCCCTCTGCCTCTTCCACCCCTCACCCCTCTTCGACCCCCTCTCCCTCTTCACCCCCCTTCTCTTTGCCCCCTTCCTCTTCGACCCCCCTTCTCTTTGCCACCCTCCCTCTTCGACCCCCCTTCTCTTCGCCCCCCACCCCCCTCCACTTCTTCACCCCTCCCTCTCTGCCTCTTCACCCTCCCCCTCTTTGCCCCTTCGCCACTTCCCCGCCTCCGTTTACCCCCTCCCACCTCTTCACCCCCCCACCTCTTCACCCCCCCACCTCTTCACCCCCTCCCTCTTTGTCCCCCTTCTCCCTCTTCACCCTTCTCTTTGCCCTCCCCATCTCTTCATCCCCCCCACCCCCTCTTCGCCCGCCCACACTCTCTCATCGCCCCCACCACCCCCCTCCCCCTCTTCGCCACCTCCCACCTTCACCTCTTCACCCTGCCCCCCTCCGACTCTTCCCCAACCCCTCTTCCCCCGCACCCCCACTCTTCCCACCACCCCCCACACACCCCTCCTCCCCCACCTACTCCCCCATCCCCCTCTTCCCCCACCTACCCCCATCCCCCTCTTCCCCCACCTCCCCCACCTACCCCCCGATCCCCCCTCTTCCCACACCCACCCCGCCCGATCCCCCCTCTTCCCCCACCCCCATCCCCCTCTTCCCATACCCCCTCCCCATCCTCGCCCCCCCCCGCCCCATTCCTCCAATTTTGCGGGCGGTGCTTTGCAAACCCATCGCTGTTCCGGGACAAGCGCCTCCAGTTGGGTGGGGGGGGCGGGGGGGGGGGCGTGTGGAGGAGGAGGAGGAGGAGGAGGAGGAGGGGGGCGGGGCGGGTCTAGGTCTCCTGGCAACCGCCTCCGGGGAGGGAGGAAGAGAGGAAGGGAAGGGTGGTGGGGGGGGAGTCGGTCCCTGGCAACGGCGCGGTCACGTGCGGCGGGGGGGGGGGGGGGGTGGGAATCGGCGGCTGCGCGCTGGCCGAGTGCGGAGGGGCTGGAGCCAAGATGGAGCTTTCGGCGGTGGGAGAGCGGGTGTTCGCGGCCGAATCGATCATCAAGCGGCGGGTGCGGAAGGTAGGGGCGCACCGAGACTAATGCAGAAAAAACCCTCCGGGTGCACGGAGCCGCCGGCCCCAGTAACGTTTCCCTTTTGCATTTCTGACAGGGCCGCATCGAGTATCTGGTGAAGTGGAAAGGATGGGCTATCAAGTAAGTGTCGGGCCAGGAGGGAGGGGGTGGGTGGGGGAAAAAATGCAAAATAGAAGGAAATATGTTATTTGCAAAGGTGCAATAACGAGTTCCTTTCTTCTTTTAGGTACAGCACTTGGGAACCAGAGGAGAATATCTTGGATGCCCGTTTAATCGCAGCTTTCGAGCAAAGGTACAGTGGAAGGCGGAGGAATATTTTTCTTCCTGCCCTGAACCGAGTCCATTTTGGATTGATTTATTTATTTTTTTGGATTGATTTATTTAGTCCCCCCCCCCCCCCCGCCACCCTCCAGTTATTGAAAAGATTATGTTCCCGTTGCCGTGCCTATCGCAAAATGTGCATTTCTGTTGTGTTTTCTTTGCATTTCTTGCAGAGAGAGAGAGAGGGAGCTGTACGGGCCGAAGAAGCGAGGCCCCAAACCCAAAACCTTCCTCTTGAAAGTGAGTCTTCGATGTTTTTTTTTAAAAAAGAAAGGAACGAAAATCAAAATATGTGTTTTTGTTGTGTGTGTGTGTGTGTGTGTGTGTGTGCAAGGTGACGTAAGCAAGCCCCCTTTTCTTTTTAAAAGGTGCACTTTGTAGGGTTTTTGAAATTGTTCTGTTTGCGTTTTGTAGATTCCTATACATTGAATCCATTATTCCTGCTGATTCGGTTTTGCTTGGGCTATTGTTTATTATAAGGGGTTCTTGTCATTTTCCAACATGGCTTAAGTCCTGCAACTACAGAATGCGGGAGGTGACATTGTGTGTATCCCTATGTTACAGTTAAAGAAAGACTTGTGTTTATGTGGCATTTTTCACAGTCACCAGATGTCTCAAGGCGCTTGACAGCCAGAAGTACCTACTCTTCGATTGCAGTCATTGTCCTAATGTGGGAAATGCAGCAGCCAATTTGCCCACAGCAAGCTCCCAGAAACATCCGTGTGAAAATGACAAGATATTCAGCGCCTTCCAAACCCAGGACCACTACCATCCAGAAGGTCAAGGGCAGCAGATGGATGGGGACACCATCACCTGGAGGTTCCCCTCCAAGCCACTCGCCATCCTGAACTGGAAATATATCGGCCGTTCCATCACTGTCGCCGGGTCCAAATCCTGGATCTCCCTCCCTAACAGCGCTGTGGGTGTACCTACACCACATGGACTGCAGCGGTTCAAGAAGGCAGCTCACCCCCACCTTCTCAAGGGGCAATTAGGGATGGGCAATAAATGCTGGCCTGACTG